>NC_060209.1:43435000-43445000 GCF_021130785.1 Homalodisca vitripennis | reverse complement strand
AACGTGAATCAAACGTATTAATATTGCATGCGTTTTTTAAGGGAGAATAGTTTTAAAAAAATAGAGTTTATAATAAAGGAATATAATTTTTTTAAATGATTCGCATGTGTATTGAATTGTAAAAGATCGCTAAACATTACCAATAGCCTATCAATGAAACGAAAGAAATCTTGGTTTTCATGATTTTTCACTATTGAGATGCAATGCATGATATCCAGGGTTACGTTGCACCTCTAATCACGTGAGGGTCAATCTCCGGTACATAACAATCTTCTCTGCACTCGACGTCCCGAATCTTTGCAAATCAACTAATCAAATCATACCAGTATTTTCTTAAATTTTAAACCTATTTATTAGTATCTATGTAAAACATTTCCCGTATATTACACATACACATAAATACAAATTAATCGAACTTTGTTTAAAGGAAATATTTTGTTTTTAATTATATATATATATATATATATATATATATATATATATATATATATATATATATATATATATATATATATATATATACATATATTTATATTTATACATGAACATATATGCATATAGGAGCTATGCTGAATATCCCCTAAAATATAATAGTGAGGTTAGAGATTCTTTTATCGTTTATTATAATATTCCTTTACCTGATATCAGGCTAATTGTTTGGAGAATCAATATAGGATTCCTCTGATAGTAGTATAGTGGATTACTATCTGCCATATTAATATGAAAACAACTCTTATTTAAGGTTAGCTTCACTGGATACACTATTCTCACATCCTCAATGTATCATCTCAAACATCACATAAACTGTTTGTTAGGCGATAGTAACCAAAGAAAATTCGTGTTGTAATGAATGGACTATGTTATTTCGTTGTGATGAAAACTTTTAGCTATCAACATTATTTATAACTTATATTTTAATTACAAAACTGGAAGGATAAATATAATCGGAGAGGAAAGATGAATTTATCTAAAGAAAATGGTAAATTTATATCGGATCAGTGGGAATCTTTGACTAATGTAAACTGAAAAAACCATTAATTGTTCAAAGTTTGTTATAGTATGTTCATAAAAGTAAAATGGACTTTCCTCATCAACTTCACTCGTTTTGTCACATTCTTTAGTCTATCGATGTGACAAAAGGTTAAAATTTTATTATAGAATCTAGATTTTATATATTACTGGAGTTATCCTTCAGCTGAAGAGAGCAGATTGCACAGCTAGTAACGAACTGTTTCAGATTCTAAGTATCAATGAGTTCTAGCATTGTAAAAACTTATTTAACTTATTAGTAATTTGTATGTCAAAAGAATTCCCGACCTCTAAAACAATATTACAATATTGGCGTAACATGTTGTATTCATTTTGTAGTGAACCGTCTTTACCTCCATTAGTTAATAACTAAATAGACCAGCAAAGGTTTCAATAACCTAGATGTAGATTTGCGCGATTTGTTATATTAGATAAAAACGAGGAAAAAGTATTATGATACGCATAACAGTTCTACAAAGAATATCCTGTAAATGTTTTTAGATGTAAAAAAAGGAAATTAAATAATTATGAATTTAAAAGAATATTTATTTCAATCAAGAGATTGCAGTAGTTTATTTCGAATTGATTTAACACAGGTTTTATTATTTGAATTAGTTTTGTGTTGAAGAAAATAGCACTACAGTGTAACAGGCGAACGGAATTAAATCAACTGTGGTGTTCATTAGGAACTTTACTGGAATTGTTTCAAAAGAGAACAGTGTACCAATTATGCAGTTAATTGTTAGTTGTTTCGTGGAAAAGCTGTTGGAAGATCGACTAATAGTAAGAAAATACCTATTCATTAGTGAGGATTATGTTCATTTAAGAACACAGGATTTTAGTATCTAATTCCTCTATTTATTGTATTTAGTTATTGTTTACAATTAAATAGTTAACAGTTAAAACACGTCGTTGTACACATACAAACACACACACACACACACATATATATATATATATATATATATATATATATACATATATATATATATATATTCTTGATCAATAAAATATAAATAGATGCAGAAGTCTGAAAAGCATACTTCGCTCATAAAGCTCCCAATTTTTATTTCCAATATAAGACATGTTCGACTCCATAATTTAGTAAGCTATGTTGCCCCGATCAAGACAATACACACATACGGAGTTGTAAGTAGCATAATTGTAAAAAAAGAAAACGAAAAAAAGGTTTTATAAGTATTTATTTTGTAGCTAAAGTTGCACAGTTTTTTTCTGTTTGATATCTGAATTACACTACTGACCATGTACTATGTTTTACTATGATTAATATTTTCTAAAACTTACGTTTAAACTTAAAATTTAACTGAAACCTCGAAATTATATTATCTGGAGAAAATTTTGAGTTATTAAGAAATAATATAACTATAAAGCTTATTTAAAATCAGGATTAATGAAAAATCTAGAAATAGATCAAAATTTACAATCCAGACTGAATTTGAAATTAGTAGGGCATTCCTTATCATTTACTGTACGACAATTTTCCATGCAGTTTTTCCTTGAGAATATAAAATGTTCGCTTTATTTTATTACTGAAAATAATCTGAAAACTTATAAAGTGGAAATATAATGCTGAGTTGTTTTTTTTTATTATTATTTGCACTACTGGTATATTAACAGAGTATTTGGCATGAAAGTACATGTTATTTTAAGGTTGGAAGTACTTTCTAAGTTTAAAATCCTAATTCTCGTGTTAAAAATTTCGTTCTTTTAATCAAACAAAATTTATTTCGCTTATATGTATTTTGCACTGAAATTAAGAATAAAAGACAATGTTGATTTTATAAGTTAAAGGTACCTCTGATTTTAACACATATCTTAAATGTTATGAAAGTATTCAAGCTAGGCGTGATACCTAAACATGAAACACGTAATTGTACTACTCTACAAGTAGATGAGTTTAAGATTTTGACAGCTTACAGTAATTTTTTTACCGTAAGTATTTCATACGTAAATATTTGCTAACAGGTTGAAATTAAGCAAAATATGGCCACAAGACGTCTCTAAACTGAGGTTTACATAATAAAACATAATGTTTCCTAGAAACATAATATCTGGCAATACAACTTAATACTGTGAAACTAATCGAATGGAACCGTTGCAGAATCACAAAGCTCCTTTTACAAATCCCTTCCAATCTTCTCAGGAAACTTGTACTATACCAACCGTTATAGAAGATTATGCTTTCAGTCTTGATAGCTATAAGGGAGTAGCAGTGGTTCTAGTTTCAAACTGCATAATACTATTCAATAAAGCTTTTAATTGGAACGAACTAGGTTAAGTATTAGACAAAAATTCTTGTCGGTAAAACTGCTAGCGGTGCTCTATACTCGACTAAAATTAATTACTCATCTAAAAGGAACATCTTTAAACTCTTCATAGTCTTAGAATTTACGCTAAAAACGCTATAGATTTCTCTGGAATTTTGAGAGAATGAAAATGGGAATGCAATGGAAAATCCTAAAGTAGGTATCTTATTTGTTTATATTGGTCAAAAGTTAAAAGCGTTACGGCTATTTTAGATTTTAGCATTTAGTAAAAAATGCAAAACGGGTATGAATTTTGTAGTTACAAACCAATAGATAATAATTACAAAATAAATTATTATATAGTTCATAACGTTTCCATGAAAAAAATACATTCTAAGAGAGTGTAACATATACATATTTAAGTAAGCATCCCCTGTCTTTTTTTAAGAGATCATAGAAACTTGTTTTTGAAACCAATAAATTATAGCTTTCAAGCATTAAATAGATAAACAAGTGTATGTAAATTTATTTCAACTACCCTAAGAGTAATTTTAAATTGTTACGTAAAAAACCTGAAATCGGAAACTAAGAAAACCTCGATACTACGAGTATATTTTAGTAGAACGTATTTCACTTAAGATAAATTTATTTTAATAAAAGTTTACTAATATTTCAGTAGTATTACATTCCTACAAAAGTAATCCCGTTATATAAAAATTGTAACATACTCAAAATACCTGGTATTACTTGTGGCAAACATTTGCTTTATTGAAGTGTCAAGATCTAAATGCAGCTGGTTTGGCAATCTCTTCTAATTTATTTAGCTTTATCGCTAATTTAGCGGTCAATTTAGAAATTCATACAACGTGACTAATTGAAAGACTCTAAAATACATAATTTGTAAGTTTAGTTATTATTACAGTTTTTATGTAACAAGATTTGTCAATGAATACCCTATTTTATAAATGTCAATTACGATAATAACACCATTTTTATTTTTTGCTTAAATATTCTGTGATTGTAATTCAATGCACTTCAGTTAAATATTAACAATTAAATTTTTAAACAAAGAACTTAAAATGTTTAAGTGTTACTAAATAGTAGTAGTAGTAGTGTTGTTGTTACATTCAGGAAATGAAACTCCATAGCAACAAGTTTAAATGAAAAAGCTTGATGGTATTTAGTTGTACTTGCTTCAGTTGTGACTAATTGTCACACGTACGTACATTACGTCTGGTGGCTTATAGCTCAAAGGATGATAAATTTACAATTTCATAGCGAAAATTATAAGGGAAACTTTTCACTTACAATATCCCCAGAATAATAATAGTAGTATAATAAAAATATACCCTCCTAAATTCTAAAACTAAGAAATTTAGTTTATAAGATAAGCACTTAATCAATTTGTACAAATTGTACACTATTCCTTACATTATATGAACAAAAAACAAAGGAAGTATAAAATAACTCATTGTTTCTCATGAGGCTTACAAGGTAAAACCACTTAAATTTAATAGTTTCAAAAATACCAACAGACTAAACGTTTGGATTTCTCCTTCTTTATTACAAGCGCATAGATAACATACAAAGAAAATTTTTTATTAAGGTTAGAGTATTTCAAAATAGTGAACGTTTTTAATGTAGGAAGAAAGTTAGAGACTTTTCAAAGTTAATATAAATTTTGAATTATGAGTATAAGTTGACAACATAAATTTATTATTATTTTATATTATTCTTGAAAATATAAATCACTTTTTCCTTATCGCATGATATTTTATTGAAAACAGAAATATTAAACATAGTATCTTTAACCATATTTTCTGTTTATCGACCTCTGTTTCAAAAGTTGCCATGATCCTAATTATAAATATGAAGTAAATATAGAAAAATGCAAAGTTATTAAATTGGAATACATGTTCAAGATGTTCATGTCAAGATGCTCTAAATAAACTAAACTGTCAGTCTCTCATGGTAGTTTTTAAAATTTGAAGATTATTTTCCCAATTTATACATTTTTTCATATATTGGACTGTTTGTAATAATTTTCTTGTATTTAAAATATTTTCAGGATTTGTTACTTAAAACAATAAATATTTTTGCATATTATGCACCTAGACCAGTACCATTTTAACACTGCATCTTTATATTTTTTTTCTAAATTTAATCTGAATGGTCCTGTGACACATTTGACACAAAAGAAGAAAGTATCGGAACTAACGTGATTGGAAAACATTTTAAACGAATTTTCTATCATTGGCAATAGACTAATTTAATTTGAGTGAAGATTTATAAATAAAACTTGCAATACGTATATACATATTATATTTGCTCCAACCTAATTATCACTTTAATTAGGGCCTTATTTTCTCTTAATATTATTAATTATTTGTTTTTTTGTTATAAATACGATTGAATAACCAGACTAATATGTAAGAAAAAATATGTTTAAAATAAATTTTGACATTCATTCTAATTGTAAAAGTGGTAATTAAATTTGCCATAACATAGAAGGATTTTTTGATTGTGATGTCCTATAAAGAAAGTTTTAAATATTAGTCTAATTTTAGCAAGGACGTTTCAAATAAATACTGAACCAGCTAAAACGTTATAGACTTTGGTAAAGCTATCTTAGGTGGAGCAAATTAATGGAGAACCTTACTGGTAAACATGGCAGTCTGTGTTTGATGGTTAAATTATTCAACTTTTCTTTACGATTCATTTACCTTTCAAACAGAGCCTTGCTGCAAGTATAATTGCCTCATTCATAGAATATCGTTTTCTAAGTTTCTAATGCATACTGTTGCCTTTAACCAAATAGGCATAATACACTTTACACTTACAATTGGGAATTACATCTAACTCTGTTTCTAACTTTTGAAATTTTTCAGATCATTTGTGTACTCAAAGTAAAAGCAACCTCCTTTTGTGTAAACCTATATATTATTTAGGCTCTCAACTCTTTACTTACTAAAATTTAAATAAACCGTATAACTTAGGTACAATTTATGAACATACAGGATACACACGATGTAACCGAAACCGTTTGTTAATCATACTGTCATAAGCTTATAGTATACGACCATATAACCACGACAAAGCTCGCTTTGTTCATTAAGAAATACTTGGTACGGAATTATTCTTGCTCTACTGGCTGAGCTTTGGCGATGACTGGACTGGAGACAATTTAATTTCCTTCTGTTTGTATTTGCAATTTAAAGAACGAACTGAGTGGATGTCGCTCTATTGGGATTTTGCTAACCTCAATCAATCATTTTTACATTGATCTAATCTTATCCATAATTTCAACGAGAAAATACCAGAATAATGAGTTGTAACTATTATTACCATTATTTGAGAGTCATCTACCTTGTCCAGTTATTTAAATACTCCATGGAGTTCAAACTTCGCATGCAACGTTACAGTAGCTTGTTACGCGCCACGTGGTGCGGTGGGACTCCTACCTTGTATTCGATTAAAGGTTTCAGATTCTCACAGGTTACAACAAGAACGTTTTCTGTGTACAATTCTACTCTATATTCAGTTATATAACTTTTACGTGTATTAAATTACATTTATAAAAAAAAAATAACTTATAAATAAAAATCTATTATTTGAAACATCCAAGTAGCCCTCTGCTGAACAGAGGACCCGGATAACCAAATAACTCTTTAGGGAATATTTTAAAGAGCTTTACATAAACTTAGTTTTAGACGATATAAAATTAAAAAAAGCATGATAGTTGCCATCGTTCAGTGATAACTTTTGTAAGTTAATATCTTTAATAACATTATTTCGGATTATTTCATCAGGATTACTTCATCTATATAAAGGTAGGGATAATGAATTTCAAATGTCCATAATATTTTTATACCATAAGGCTTGGTCAGTATCACCATATGGCAAGTATAAGTGTGATAATATATTTACAAAGTATATGTATAATTTGAATTATCAATATTCATATGTCTTTATAGTCAATCAATCTTCCTACTGAGCAATTAAAATAACACGTAAAACTTTCTACCATTTAAATTTTAAATAATAAAAGGGCACACATATAACAAGAGTTAAAAGGTTTTGTCTTAATACATGCATACGTTGAATTCTACGTCACAATTTAACACCTAAAACTAATTTTAGGTATTTAATGGTCACATTTTAGGTGTCACATATATTTATTGAAGTCGTTTTAAAAATATAATCTTTTGTGATGCAAGTAAATTATAGACACAATGTACAAACAAACACATCCCTCGTACATAAACACACTCTGGAGTCCTTACGCCTGTAGGTACCTTTTTTGATACAACATACATGGTTAGTGGAGTTTTTCGTAAACAATTTAACCGTTGTTTATGTGTTATTTTAAGTTTACACAAGTAAAGTAGTGATAATTATATTAAAATCGTATTCACGTTGTTTTAAAGACAAGTATAGAATAACGAATTATAAGGTTAAAAGATTATATATTTTCTAAATGTTTGAAATGTTATATGACCATTCCATCAAGAGTTACAGTACTATCAGGGTTGTGCAAATTAAATATCAAAATTAATAACGCATATTAAGTTTTAAATTTCGTATTACAGCCATTTGTGAAATCTCCCATTCTTTCGATCAAGCTTTAAAAGATATTTATTATAAAGAAGTGTAATCTGTGAAATTAAAAAATAATTAAAAAGAGATAGACTTGTTTTTATAAAAAAATAAAAAAACAATATTTATGAGCCAATGGATGTTGTGTACTTATATTATCTCTTCACCAAACACCAAAACAATGTATTGCGTTAATCAATATTTAGATGTTTTAGTATAAAATATGGAACATAGTCCCGTAAATAGACACTTCTTTGATGCAAAATCAAACACAAAACCTCTAAATTCTATTATTGTTTTGAGACTATTTTAAACGACGAAGTAACCAACATACTATTTAGGTAGAGACTGACTGAAAATAACTTTAATATGAACAATATCACATTATTACAATATCTTGAGATTACACATAACATACAATAACAATTTTCTCAATAACGCTTATTGTACTTTAGTACCGTGACTCTAAAAACATACGTAAATCGGTTCTTTAAACCGAGGTATTCAAAGTGCTTATTCATGTAACTAGAGCCATAATCTATATTCTTGTCACTGTTACAAATTTTATCTTTATACTCAACTCACCCGTCCTTTGAGTGTAGCTCAATATTGAACTTATGTATTACAAATCTTTAAGTAATACATATTTGTAAACTTACAGTAAATAAACTAATTAAATTATGGGAACTTAATTTTATATAGATCGTGTATCGCTACTTAATTTTACTAGTATTGGGTAGTAACTTTCTCACTTATATTTCATGTCGTGAAACGTATAAATTCATGGTGCTCTGTGCACCACTCGCGACAGAAATAACACTGACACGAATTTGACCAACCTTTAAACTTAAACTGTTAACAGTAAGAATAATTTAATAGCCACTGGTCTAAAATTATTTATCTGGAAAAAAGCTACGTAATATTATTTGGGAAAGCAGATAGTGATTAATCAACAAAACAGAATAAAAACATAACCAATTGGTACAAATAGCATGGTGGTTCTAATTAAAAATCTCGATATTCAAAACAATATAAATATAAGTTATATAAAATAGACTATTGGGGTTGTGAAATTGGTATTCAACTAACCCTACGATTATATAATATCTGTTGAATCTAAATAAAAATATCAGGATTCCTGCAGATCCAAACAACTACGAAACAAATATTAACAGTTTGATATTTTAAATACATAGGTCATTACTCTTTCTTATTGGCCTATTAATGAAAGAGAATACCAGAAATAATAATATAATTCTGTAAACAAACGAGAATGAAAACATTAGTAAGCCACTTAGATTAGAGACTATCAACATAACAAAAAAAAAAAAATAATAATAATAATAATATACTTTTTTTCCATTTTTTTACTTAGATTTCAAAGAAAGTGCTTAAGAGAGTGACTAACAGTCTTTGAATACATATAACTACGGCTATATAATTAATTTACACGTTTTTATGACACAGTTATTATACTCAGGTTTATAGCAAGTAAAAATAAGTGGCATGAATACATGATACAATCCCATCACGAAAATACAAAAACAAAGTGCAATATAAATACCGAAACGTATAAGCACTAACAAGAGGAAGGTAATATTAGGCAACGTTTCCACCCCAAGCGGGAAAATGAGAAAAATGTGTTTTCATTACTGGGAACACATTACAGCTCTAGCGTCACCACATACGCCTTCGTAATTGCTGTGCCAGCGCAACGCCCATAACCTCGGGAATTTGCCTCGGGTACAAAATAAGGAAAAGTGAATTTTATATATGTATATTGACCTGTAATCTTACATAAAACTTTAGTGTTATAATAATATTTGCCCCATAGTATATTTTTAATTAGAAGGAAACATTGATTTACATTACTAATGTACTCTCATATAACATAACGCCGTAGGTGTGGTTTATCATTGCAATATATTTTATATAAATATATTGAAGTTTCGTGGTCACAATGCTTCCCTTATATAAAAGTAAATGAGTTTGATTAAGTAATTTTTCGTTAATAATAATCATTACAAGAGTTCGTTAGCCAGTCTTCACTAATAAAAGTGTTTTTTAACTTGGTCATTCGAATTTTAGGTTATTTATATTTCACTACA
>NC_060209.1:41637500-41865000 GCF_021130785.1 Homalodisca vitripennis | reverse complement strand
CCCCCTTTTAAATTTTCCTTTAACCAGCTTTAAAAACTTTTTTTAAAAGTGGGTTTTGGAAAAAAAAAATTTTTTGGTATTTTTTTCTTTTTTTGGTTTTTTCCCAAAGTAAACTTTTTTTAAAACCCTTTTTTCTTTTTTTTTTCCCCTTTTCCCGAGCTTTTGTTTTTTTTTGGGTTTTTTTGTGCAAAAAAAAAAAAAAAAGGGCCCCGTTTTTCTTTGACCGTTGGGGTAAACCCTTAAAAGCCAAAAAAAATTAATGTCTTTGGGGGGCCCCCCTTAATTTAAACCAGCCTTTTTTTTCCTTTTTAAAAAATTAAATTTTTTTTAGGTTTTTTCCCGTTTTGGGGAAGAAAAATTTTTGTGGAAAACCGATTGGGAAACCCCCGGTTTTTTACAAGTCGGAGACAACCCCTGATAGACCCAAAACCTTAGCATTTTAAACTTACTTTGCTGATGGGTCGGGAAATTTTTTTAGTTTTTAAACGGGTTTTCAGTGCTCTGTTCTGCAGACGAGTAAGTATCCAATTTAAATTTCCTGAGTTTAGACAACAAGCAAAAGCTGGAAAGCATAATGATACAGGAAATATTTTGACCCAACAAAATTTTTTAGCTTGGGAAAATTTTGGGGAAAAAAATTGGGGCTTTAAAAATGTAAAGGGGGCCTTTTTAAACCATTGTCCCCGTTTTTACATATAGCTTTGACAGATTGGAAAAATCGAGTTAGGGGCAAATAACACCAAAGAACATTTGACTATTACTTGCCAAACAAAAGCTTAACCCTCCCCAAATATAAAACCGTTCAGCGCAGCAAAAATTTACCCGACTGACTACCCCGAAGATAACCGGGCTACAAAACATTTTAGAAAATTTTTTTAGAAATTTTAAAAGCAAAACCCTGATCGTCCCCGACCAAATTTCTTTTCACTCACTAAATCAGCATTTACATGAAGGGCAGCCCAAAACCTTTTTTGAGGGTTTAAAATGAAATCAATAGGGGTGAATCATCCGCTAGAATGGGAAAAAAACATGACTTAAGGTTAAACTTTCAAAACGGGGTGTATATAAGAAAAAAGAATCGGGCTTAAACAACGCCTTGAGGAAAACCGACTAACCCAGGAAGTGCTGCGATAACTTCCCTTTACCTTTGTACTTTTTCGTACCCCAGGAAAAAATAAGATGAAAAAACCCTTTTAACTGAAAATATCATCAAACTTTGGGAAAAAAAATTTGCTTTGCTACAAAAAATCAAAAATTTACCCCGGGGCAAAAAGGGTTGGGAGAATCAAGGGGAAATAAAACCCACTCCCTAGGCCCTTACTTTTAGCTGAAAAAATTTCATCAATTTACATTGAAAAAGTGCTGAGCAAGTGGGAAAACCCCCCTAAATCCCGACCCGGGGTTTCAGAAGTAAAACCCTTTAGATTCTAAAAAATAAGACTAGTTGTTCTGGGCCCCAAAATTTTTCCCCGTAAAATTTTTTGATGACAGGGAAAGGGTTGAGATGGTTTGAAAGTCTTTAAAAATAAGGTAGGATTGAGATTCTTTTGGGAGAGGGAAACCCCCACCTCTGCTTTTCCCAAATAGAAAGGGGAAATTTCCATTTTTCCCAATGATTTCATTGGGCCAGGTGAGAAACTGCTCCCCAAAGAAAAAAGGGGCTCAGGCCTCTAACCATTTTTTATGGATATTCCATCCACACCAAATGCAGTACTTGTGATACTGTTTTTAACAAATCCTTTACCTTACTTTCGGGAAAAGGAAAAATTGAAAGTAGAAAATATCTTTTGCAAAAATTTTTTACTTAAAGAATTTTTATTTTTTCCCGTGCCACGTCCCGTTTTCAAACCCATAGTTGAGAAGTAATGAATTTTTAATCTTCCCAGTTTTAACAGAATTGGGCCTTTTTTTCAAAGACCCCAAACAAACCACCATTTTCTTAAAATTGCCCCAAAATTTTTTAGAGTTTTTTTTTATTCAAAGTATCAGTAAAATACTTTCCTTTTTTTGGGTGATCGAAAGGGCCCCATTGAGTCATAAAAGAGCCCTGCAGGGTGCATTCCAGAAACCTGGTTTTTCAGAGACAAATAATAAGTGTACAAATTAAATTTTTCTTTTTTGTAAGGACGCTATGTTTTTAATCTCTCCAAGGGGCTTTTTTTCCCTTTTTATTCTTTTTTTTCACCAAGGGGGCAAAATTCATCAAACACTTGGGCTATTTTTTTTGTTAACAACATTAGCGATATCAACCACGTTTCGATGAGCATTATGTTTTCCCAGTGTATATTGGAAAAACAAACATCAATAAACGTTAAACACCGTCAAAATCTCTAAAATTTTTCCATATGTAATTTAAAATTTTCTTTGGATTTGGGTTTTTTGCAAGGCACGTCACCGAAGTCAACCTGTGGTCGGGGGATCTGTCTACCAATTTTGAGTAAAAAATGTTGGGGGGTATCAACCATTCCCACGTCAAGGTAATGGGGCTTGTCTACAATTATTTAAAACAATAAGAGAAAATGAAATTTTTGTGACACGTGTGGGCCCCCTTAATAATCCCGAGAAAGGCCCCTTTATTGAAAAATTCTTTCGAATATTTTACATCTGCCATCCTTTTTTGGTTTTAAAGATTTTACATTCAAATTTAAACCCCAAAATCACTGAACAACCCTGGTGACCCCTTCGATGAAAAGAGCGTGGGTTTAAAGGGGCTCAAGGTCGAATAAGGAACGTCCCGGGGGGCCCGTATCAATTTCAATAAGTAGCTGCAAAAAACCTTTTAAAATTAACCACACCGTGATGTATTCAATACAGTTTTTCCAACATTTTGAAGTAAAGAAAGAACAACTTAATTTCTTTTTTTACATAGAGAACTAAACCTCCCCCACCATCTCCCAAAACCCCTGGGTCTATCCAACGAGAAGTGAATAGCAAAAAGGGGCATCAAAAAAAGAAGGGGGGTCTCCGAAGTAAACCCTGACCCCTGTGATTCCCAACAGTTTAAACTGGGAATTCCCTCAAACACCGAACACCCCAAAGCCTGTATTTGTGATCTAATATTTTAAATTGAGCTACTCTACAACTGTTTGGGGGAAAGTCCCCCGGTGCCGTTTTCCCGACAGGTTTACTAATTTTAAAAAAGGGGAAACTGAATCATCATATGGGATTCCCCAGGGCTGGGACACCACCTTTTGGCTCAGCAGACACACCTCAAAAAATTTTTTTTCCCAAAGAGTGAAAATAAGATCACCAAAACATCATTTCCCTTCCCATTCCCAAATGTTTTCCCATCACGCGCTAGATGTAAATTTTAAACCCCAACGCCCGGTCAAGGAACTCGACGTTGAAATTATTGTACATCAGCATTAGCTTTCCATTAAAATAAAAAAGGGGTTTCTGATTGATATCCCTTTTTTTTTCAGAACACTATTTACAAAATTAAAGATAAAAGTTTGGGAATTTTTGTTTTGCAGTACATCAACATGTGTCTGCACATAGCGTGAAGCACCGTGCGTTTACCACCCAAACCACACCCTTTTATACAGCAAGGTCCGCCCTATTATACACCTATGAACAAGGGTTGTTTGTACCAAACATGGAGATATAATTTATTTTAGGTTGTGAGATTTTATATTTTCCAAGCTTATTTGTTTGATATGAGAGGAGTTTTTAGGCTTTCCCCTGGTTAATAATCCACGATATGCCCCACCATCTGACACACCTCTTTCCCTGATAAACGCAGAAGTGAGTCCCCCCAAACCCAACAAAAAATTAGACATAGGAGTGTTCCTGTAATCTTCTCATTTGCTTGTATTGTATAACTTTTTGGATCACGCTTTATGTCTACTACGAAACCTTTACTTAACATATGATGTGCAGGACATTGCGATGAAGTAAAGATTTCCCTTTACCTCATTGTAAAAACTACTTTGGATTTAGGTACATTTATCAGAATACCCTAGGTTGTTTGTTTGTTTGTCGTTTGAAAGACTTTTGCTTGCTTTTAAACAGATGAGATTGCAAATTGTTTGATATCAATTTTTAATACAACAGGTATCTCCAATCAAACGGGCTTGAATTTAACGGTTTTGTTCATTTTACAATGTGGTTAACTTGGGAGCGGAGAGATTAACATTTGGTAATTTTTTTGGTACGCGTTATACCCCTTTGGTTTTTACCTTTTTAAACCCATTTCACTGATTTTTTAGTTGTGTGGAGCACCATCACCATATTGATATTGCTAGAAAATTTAAAACTTGGTCTATGATATTTCGAACATTGACAAGCAGATGAGTGAAAACAGTTTGGGGCACATGGATTTGGGCCCCTTGCATGTGGTTGGCTCAGTATGGAGCTGACCTCAGTACTTATTTTCTTATCAAAAGGCCTCTAGGAACGACGACAAAACAGTGAAATACTCGTTACTGGTACGAACTCCTCAAGACTTGGCCATTGTTGTTTTTGGCAAAAGCCGCATTTCGTTTATAAACTTAGCATTGACCAGAATACACTTAGGGCCACATTTCATAAGCTATTGTTTTTTGTAGAGTGCAACTCAACTCATGGGAAAACTGTTTTTGCTTGAAAGCCGCAGTGGTTAATATGTTAGACTGCTTTTGACAGAAATACTGAGTTATATATGCAAAAGCAATGATATCCAGATGGTAAACCAAGTGACTAGAAAATGTCAACAAAATCAGGCCATTGCTCAAGTGCGAGAACCAGTATCTTTATGTAAAGTAGTGTGTGTTATAATCTAACATCACAAAAACGCGATAAATCTAAAGCTGTTAAGAACATAAGCTAGTCTTAAAGAGGCTTTTTACATAGGTACAGAGATACGCATGGTTTACATACCTGAGTTATTAGACGGGAACCCATAGAAAAATTTACCCCTGGATAAGCAGTCCTTTGTTATTAATACTTTAAAGACTGAGAAAGAAAGTATCGAGAATTGTGTCAGCCACCTTATCTACTTTTTAAGCCAGGGATTTTTCCTCTCAGCTGTTTTTAAATTGAAGGAGTTTTAAGATCTAGTCAATTTCCCCAGTTTGTTTGATTATTACTAACTCGAAAGGTATGACAAATTTAAGTTTAGCATTAAGTGAATCATTTCTCGACTCCAATCTTAGAAAGACTGAATCATTGATAGACATTCATCAGAGTTATTTTTTTTAAATTAAGTTTATTAAGTCAGGTTAAGGTGTAGAGAGCATTACACTGTTATTTTTTTAAAACAACGTCTTTTTTTCTTATCGGTATTGATATCCCAGGTCTGTTAAATGAAGCGTTGGAGATCAGATTTCCGCTTTGTTTGTTTTTCTCGGTTCCAGTCGGGATTCTCGAGAGTCAAGATGTTGCAAAAAACTGAAGGTCCTTAATAAATGCCCCAGAATTCTTTTTCAGAAGCACTAAAGCGTTGTCCAAAACGCTGAAGTAAGTCTGGAGATATTCAGCTGAAGGTCTGAAAAAAGTGATGTGAGGGTGATTAGCTGCTAACTTTTTTCAAAAACGAGGCAGATATTTGTTGAGAAGAGTTTTCTGTGTCCCAACGTCCAGATTGTCTGTGTTGGCTAAAACGCTTCATCAGTTTTGATTGGATGCTTAATTAGACATGGCCGCGCGTTAACTCCAGTTTTAGATTATATTGACACTCAAACACTTTCGTATCGCTATCGTAACAACTAATTCTCCTCTGAAGTGTAGGGACAGCAAGCCGCCCACAATACAAGCAGTTATTAGTTATTTACAGCGCGATGAAGTTGAAGGAGTTTAATCAAAATTCACTCGCAGTTCGGCAGAGACAGAAATGGTCTAATTAGACGCCGATATATGACGAGCTATTAAAGTATCTAGAGAGTTAATAAAATTTAGATAATAAAAAATATTTATAACAAACAAAATATTACAGCGATTGTTAAAAAATTTCGGTGGTTTAAAAACTGATAAAGAATAAATAAATATTAACATATTTAAAATTCAGGTTAAAAAAATCATATAAGATATAACAAGTTAAAATTGAGGTCAATCAACTATTAAAATAATAAAATATAAACTACGGTTTTAAAGTTGCCGGGTTAAAAACTATAATGAATAATAGAATATAACAAATTTAAAAAATCCAGGTTTTAAAAACTTTAAAAGTAGAGATATAACAAGAGTTTGAAATTAAGGGTCAACAAAACTATTTAAAATTAACAAATTAACATGAGGTTTAAATTCGGAGTTAAAAAAATGATAAAATAATACGTTCCCTTTTGATTGATTATTTTTAAAAATCAATCAATTTATTTTATTATTTGCGGAAGCTAAAAAGCATTTCGCCCTGCAGTGGATCTCGATCCAAGGTCCGTTTGTTGTACTGATATGTCACTGTCTCTGAAGCGTGGTTGTCACTGAGCTATCAGTGCTTGCAGGGAGCGGGTACTGTAGGAACTGGTTACAATGTGCATGTTCCCCTTGGGTTAGCTTGTATTAAGGTTTGTCCGTTTGTATCTCACGACTATTCGCCTTTACTCACTCACAAATGTTCCCGAAAATTGGTCATCTCAATGCCTCCACTGTCTCTGCGCTTGAAAGAGTCACTGCACAAGGTCACTGAGTTATCTTAATGTTTTATTTTTATAAATTTTAACTACAAAATTTGGTATTAAAAATCACTAGCCGTCATTTGGCACCAGTACTTAAATTTAGCAGTGGCCGCCATCTAAAACGCCGATCCCAGAGTACTTGTAATTCTTTTCAATATAATTTCATATCAAAGGTTTTGACAATTGTTAGAATTTAGTTTTTAAAATATTTATGTTCTTTATTTCAAATTCTGACTCTTCTAAAATCCCATGGATATCATGTATTTGTATAAAATTAAATTTAGTTTAAGCACATGGGTGTTAAATCATAAATATTTAATAGTATAAGATTGTTGGATCGTTGAAAGAAAAATAAGATAAAAGACAAATAATGATCTTGTCAACAAATATTAACATATACTAAATAAATTTTAATAGAAATAGCAAATCGTGTAGTATCCCACCAATTCGTCACGTTGTTTTAAGATAAAAAGTGTAATCTCCTGACATGTAAACAACTGTATATTTTTTTAAATGTTAAAACCCAGATGTTGATTGATTCATTTTTCTGCATCAATCAAATAAAAAGGTAATTACAAACCCGGCTACGATTGTTCAAACACGAGCCTGTGCGATATATGGCTAGTATTAAGGACGTTGATTACATTGGTCCTTGTGTCGATTATCGTATCTCTAGTGGTCAGTTATCAGCCTGACATTACCGTACCATATACTCCCTGATTAACCCGGGTCAGCTACTGTTAATGGTCGGGCCTTAACATGTCGCCGATAACATGCGCTATATGTGCTTGTTTAACATGTAACGCAATTACATGCCGAGGATCCAATTGTACGTTTTACATGTAATGATAAAATAATATTTTCAATATATATATTACATAGATGTGTTTTAAGGCAATACCGCCACCACACATAATCTAATCGATTAACAGAAATAATAAACTTTGAAAAAATGGCTAATTGATTGTGGATGTTTTGTGCATCGAATTATATTAGATTCTCAGTTAGTTAATTTGCATACAAATTTGTGATAATTTAAATTTACTTATAATCCAAGTGCATGTAGTTAAAGTTTTTAAAAATTTTCAACACAACGATTTATTAAGGTTAATTTTTAGTCTATATTGATGAGACAGATTCCCATCATTTTTTGTGTGTACGTACTTCTTAATAGTGTTGATTGTGCTGCAATATGCCATATTCCATATGTGAACTTACAGGGGGGTTCGGTAAGGCCACAATCTCTTACCAATGCTATATTCCTACTCTTTAGAGACTGACAGATTGTACCGCTGCTGTAGTGGTGTTATGTACCTGATCCCAATCGAATTTGTCACTAGTAAAAATTTTTTTATGTGTTTATTTTTTGAGGTCGCTTATCCATGAACGTAGAGCGTGCAAAACATTTTGGTTTTAAGGAAAATTTAATTAAAATAATGTTTTTTTTTAAAAATAAATACATGTTTTTTCTGAAGAAAATTTTATGTGTATTTATTTTTTTGCGTAATTATTAAAGAAGTTTTTTTTTACATTGTTTACGCGCTTAAAATATGTGATATATAGGGTGGCATGTGTACATGTGTTTTTTTTGTTCATATATGATTCATATCCTAATACTATCTGAGTAAATGGTACCCCAATATGTAAGAGAAAAAATTACAATTCCGGTGGGAATAAAACCGTTAAAAGTTATAAATATACATTTGGTCTTACTTGGTTAATATGTAAACTGAAGATAATGGCATTTCCTGCTCAATAACTGGGAGTCTTCAGGGATCCTCCAAATCTTCCCATTCATCTTCCTACTTCCTTTTTGCACTTTCGCCACGGGATTGTGCTGGTCTTCTTTTTGCATACTTCCGAGATCATGTGCGGCTGAGCCATTTTTGCGGGGTTGAATATATGTTATCTTTATTTTTCATTAGAATCACAATCATTATGCCCAACAATCAATTCCCAGTTTCTTAAAGACATATCATACTAACCTTTGCTAAGTTGTTGTCCTTTATTAGAAAGTATTGATTGCTCATATACACCTAAGTGAAGTGTAGTGAATGCTTTCCATAACACGGTTTTCGGTAGGCGAGTCCAAATTATTTTTGGGTTCACAGACTCATTGGGATTCTGTGATTTTCCATGTACGCACTTTTTTAGGGTCAGGAAGCATTAAGATCTTTGAAACATAGGTTTTAGCCTTCTCAAATTAATGGCAAAGTGGTAGGTGGAAATGTTTTTCATGTATAAGATGTGTGATCCCCCTTTTTTCATTTTGGACCACATGACAATTGATTTTTGATATAATCCCTCCACCAAACTCTCACTTCCTTTTTGGGCAAAGTCCATTGTTGAGGTTTAGAGTTACTTGCTAGTTAAATGGTTAGTATTCTGCCCATATAGCTTGCTTCATGTCCTTCAAATTACCTATATTTTCTGTCGTATGGCTAATTCCCGTAGTAGTTTCTTGGAATTGTGTAATATAAGCCAGCATCTGTTAGTCGAGTTGGCGACAACCGCCAAAGGTTTTTCCATCAATTTGTTTTGCCTTATCCTTATTGTTAGTTTGAATGTCCTTTAGGCTGTGTGCCCATACGCTTTTGGAACGATGTCCGCTAATGCCACTGCTAAATTTGGAAACTGGGACAGTCATTTACCATAAGGCATTGCTTTCTAATATCTCTGTTAGCAAACCCTTTAGACGTCGCCGTCTTCCCCAAAAATATTCAAGTATAGACGAACATCATAAGTTGGAACGGACCGGTTTGCAACATACTTTTACAAGGTGCTGGCTGTACCCACTTCTCCATACCCCCACTCTACTCCTTGGTAATTTCAGCACTAGCTAACTTATCATCATGTATGGGCAGTATATACTTGCCTCTACAACAGACAGTACTTTAGACAGTGAGACGGCATCTACAACGTTTACCTCCAGTATACAAACACTTGTTAGCAGTTTCCAACGCCATTTGTATAGTATGTCCACGCTTTTTTGCAAGTGCCCGTCGATGGCAACACACACTAAATCCCTATTTCCCATCATTTTATTTTCCACTTGCTTCTTCGTACAGACTCTTTCTCGTATAAATTGGAAAAACATATATTCCTCAAGCTGTAGACCCTAGGAAAATCTCTAAATGTATTTCACTAAACTTTGTAGGAGGGTTTTAGGCAAGTTTAGCACGCCGCAAAGAGTTTCACAAAGGCGCGGACCTGGCCCCTTCCAATGTAGTACGCCATACCGCTTACACTTATACCATAACATTTCTAGGTTATACAATTTTAATTGTGGGATGCGGTTACATCTTAGGTAAAGTACAGCTGAATTATTCATATTGGAAGCGCGTAATGTCCTTTGTTACTCTACAACCTGACACTTGTAACAATCACGCTGAAAAGAAAAGTCCATACACGGCGCCGTACCGAATTTGAAATCACAAATTGCCTCATGGCAATGTTTACATACTCGCTTATATTTAGAAAATATTTTCAACAAAAAATATTTCAAATCAGAGCTATTTCATAGGTCTAGAAGAATAGGCTCAACCTATCAACCAATAGATTGGTAAGTTATTGGGAAATATTTCCGACTAGTTTTGCTTTTGATGCACTATCATGGTTCATCTATGACTAGTCATATCTCCTAAATCAATCAGCATTAGGACTATGCCTACTTTCAGTTTCATACTGTCATTCTTACAAAATGCTCGTTTTCCTTTTCTTGGGAAAACACTGCGTATATGGTAGTACCTCTAGGCATTCTTGAATAATATATTTCTTTCTAAGAACTCTAGGACGTGCATGTCGTGCTTTGAGATAAAATTAATTTGTACATGTGTGTGTTCTAGACTTTTGCAGTTGTTCACACAATAAAGAATAAAATCATGAATGTAAACATATAACAATGTTTTTTCTATACTTCTCTTTGTCGCTGCTAGTTTATTGCAGGGCACAATACTTATGGTTAGCCAAACCATTGAAAGAAAAACGAACTGTTTCTTGGTGCTTAGTTATTTATAACATATAAAATAATTGTAATTGTCCGTTTACATAGATTACAATTCTGGGTAATAATTTGGCAGCTGTGCAAGACAATATGTTGTATATTTTTTTTTAAATACTTCCCATTGTCTGAGATTAAATTAATTTTTATGTCATAAATGTTCAGGATAAACAATACGCAGAAAAGATAAATTGGAAAATAAAAATAATGTATTTAATTTTTTTAATTTTTAACTACGACGTAACCCTCCTTTTCTTTAAAGCTCCTCAAGGCCGTCTCTAAAATGTTATTGATATTGTAATTCTATCACAGAAAATCTGTATATAAAAAAAAAAAAAATCATGGATCGATTTTATAGTAGTCTTGTAAATTCGGAAAAGTTTATGCAAAGTATATAACTGTTAGTACGGTATTGTGCAACCGTTAATATTCCACCAGAGATCTAAATCGTTTAGTATTTTTACTCTGTCAGCGTCTTAAATTACAAAAGTATTAACTCTAAAAACAGCTGAATATAAATTCGCTCTAGTCTGCCCAAAATTCTCATAACAAATGTTTCAGATAAACCTTTTTTAAAATCTATGGACATAGCCGATTGAAAGAACAAATGATAGGAAGTGACTACACAGGCAAATAATATGTAAAAAACAACCGCATTATTTAACATTTTATGTTAAAATAAATTGTATTGTCCGACGTTTTTTGATAAATCTTTCTGTTTTCCAATATTTCATTTTTGATATCATATAAAAATCATTGCTGATCCATAATTTATTCATCAATTGTTTATCATTTTGCAGAAATTCGTGTAAATGTCTTCAATGTATTTTCCATCAACACGCTATCATAAATGTTTATGTGGTAATGTATAATTAATAGTTACTAGTTGTGCAGAAAATGTATCTGCTATATATCATCTTGCTAGAAAGAATTTGTTTATTGTTGTTCTATCTTCAGACATAGTTTTACGTATCCAAAATATGAATGAGAAGCATCAATATCTGAAGGCTGATTCAGACGTTTGTTACAGATCTTAGTTAAATTACCCACTTGAAATTCTGCTTTTCTGAGGTCCGGTTCTTATCCGATAAATCAAAACAATATCACCCTTCGAGAGGATGATTCTCGAAACCACCTTGTTTCGATTTAAAGTTAGTCTCTCTATTATGAGCTGAAACGAATATATGTATAAAAAACTCCATGTTTTATATGTATTCACTGTTGTGAATGCAAATAGAAAGCAGACATTTCTTCATAGACCGATTTATCATTTCATATATCTAACATTTCTTATTTGACTTCACATTGATCCATCACCAAAAAGGGTATGCTGGCGCCAATTTATCTGCTGGGAGCCACGCCTAACTAAATCTTTGTATGGATACATGTTGGGAATACGATGGTTCTGGTGTCAGTTACACAGGAGGGAACTGTGTTAGATGTAAATACAAGGATCTATACGTTATCACAGAAGGTTGAATTGTGGTATAGATAGGGTTGATTGCATGAGATTTGTGATGGAGATAGACAAAACGCTTAAATATAAAATTGTATTTTTTATAAGACTGGAGGATCAAAGATTCAATAGAGGGACTACGATTTCATTATTGAATAATTAAGGAGGACTAAATGTAGAGGAAAAAAACCTTTCAAATGATTCAGCGTTTGGATTCCAATTTGCTGGTCAAAGCCCTCTATTCAACACAGGCAGAAATATTGCGATTTTCTTCTAAAACAAATTGAAATGGTTAAGTAAGCAACTTGGAAAGTGTCATATCTTGTCTAAAATCGTTTAAATTTTACTGGACCCACATTGTTTGTCAACTGTCGGTGACTTGGTTCAAGTTGTAGTTTGTTGGAATTAGGCGCAACCAAGGACGAGGCATACAATGTAGTTTAAAAAAAGTCTGTTAAAAAGATACTATTTGTCTTTTATTCATTCTTAACTAGACTACTAAAGCCATACATTTAAAACATTTATTGAAATGTGTACTAAAATAATGAGAAAGTAAACTTTACACCTTAGTAGTATTAATATAAACAAAGTCGTAAAGAATTTGCCTTAATTTTAATTTTTAAACTTTTTATAGTAAACAACGCAAATGCCGTTATGTTAATTCTCATTGTCAGGAGAAGACACTCTTTTAATTAGGAACTGAAGTAAACGTTTAACACAAAAATGTGCTTTCAGTGTAAACTACAAAACTCTTAATTTATCTAGACGTTTTCCTGTTTGTCCTTAAAAAGCCTTAAATATGAATTCTTTTCAGTTCCTGAATGATGCAGGAAAGGGAGGAAAAGGGGCCGCTTGTGACGGATATGGAAAAGATCAAGAAAAGCAGACCGCACTGACGGTTTTTTTTGTACCGCTTTCACGCAGGATTGTGTGAAGCGGTGGAGATAATGGTTGGCTTCTTTACTGCTGAGCCTTTTCCTCATAACTGTAATTGCAGCTTTTTAACTACATTTCTTAGAGCGCTTTTCACAACTAAAATGTATTTAATTATTTACAATATCTTAAACTAAACGTAACATCAACTCAGAGAAGTTCTCGAGTGTGATTAGCAAGAAGACGCTATCGTACACTCGTGCAACTCTTGACAACTCTGGTTTAAATTAAATTCGAATTATCGGGTCTTAGTGTGATGCCACTCTATGTTCATCGCTCAAAAACTACCAAACACCAATCAACGCAACCTTGTTGGCAATAATTTAATGGCGTCAAGCAATATTCTCATTCAGGGCTGTTAGGAACGAACAAAATTCCAAAATTTAAAATAATTCATAGTGTCCTTGGTTCTTGTGGACACAGATCATATCCATTTGTTCACGAAAAAGTGTCTTTGAAGACTAAAAATTTAAATAATAGGGGGAAACATGTTACGCTGAAGCGCAACCTGAACTGTGAGTACGTTAAAGTTGTATAATGATTCGAAGTGGTTACAATTGATTGGATGATGATAGTGGTGCTCCATCCAGCCCGCTTACCGACCTTCGTTTACAGTTGTTAGTTGTTTGCTACTTGGATTGCTAGATTAACCTGATTTTTGTATCATTTCCTTGCGCATTAAGGTTTCCCATCAATACAATGAGGGCCCAAAAAATCTGACCACTCACTCGATTGCTGAGCCAAACGTTTAAAGTTTCAGAATGCCTGGGATATGTTACTCTCTTGACTCTCTCATCCAAATGAGGGTTTAACACTCAATCCAATAAACGAAACATTGTTTCCTATTAACTGTCTTACCGTTTAACATGGAAAGTCGCTTCAATCTGGAAAAAGCAATGTTGTTTACATCCTAATATGTATTTAATTATCAAAAGTGTCCGCATAATTAGTTTACAATGTTCTACCTTTGACAATTCAAAATCGTTTCTCACTGTAGTCTCATGAACTAAACCAAATTTTGTGTCGCAGCTTTGTATAACACACTTGCACAACTAGGTGATAAACACTTTACTCGAAAGAGATGTTTTGAGATATACCTAAATATTTGGGAAGACATTAATTTGCTTGAGGCATGAGAAGTATTCCTACAACAAACTTATGAAACGTCACACATTGACAATGGCTCGTCGTTTGTAGCCGCATTTTGTGGGTATCCTAGGTTTGGGGGCGTTTTTTTAACGCTGCCTGTTTTCTAGAAACGATGGTTCTGGTATTTTTTTAACTTCCTGATTTTAGATAGACAGGGTTCCGATTATGATTTATTCATTTAAAATAAATTCCTTTATTTCATCATAAGTGATCTCTGATCCGGGTCTTAAGTGGCCTCGCAACCATCAGGATTATAATACGCCCTTGGTGTTCACTTAAACACTTCATTTCATTGTAAATTATTATAAAAGCACCTCGTCTTTTAACATTTGTTCAGTTCTACAGAACTGCCTGAACATGATACTGCACTTAAAACAGCATGATAAGATAAAGGAAGTCCCCGCCTGCAGCGGTGTGGCTTAATCAACGTTTTTTAAATAAGTTTTTAAGTTTTGTAAGGAGAATCGTAAGTTGTGTATTAAAGTTAGTTTACTTTCCTGAATGTGGGATGTTCTACGTTTGGCCACCAAGATGATTCCACATTTTTTACTGGGTTGAGATAGAAAAGCTCTAGTTTTCCAACTATTCTACCTTCTATCTTTTAGTCAAGAATTTTAAAATAATGTGGTTACCTAATGGGTCCTTAACGTATAACATATTTGACCCCCATTTTTGAGAACTCTCCAAAATTCGCATTTTGGGGGAATGGAAAAAAAAAAAAAAAAAATATAAAAAAAAAAAAAAAATAAAAATAAAATTCAGATAATACAACAAAAAAAAATAAAATGGAACACTGACTTAAAAATGTCCATTTCTTAATATCCTAAAAAAAACTAAACAGAGTGTAAGTCGATATTTTTTTTTTTTTTTTATCTCACACACACTTGAAAATAATATTGGTTAAAACTGTGATTGGAACAGGTGAGGAGGCGCATGATCTAATAATATAGGAAATCGATATTATTATTATTAATATATACCCAAATCGAGATAGTTCATGTAAAAGTAATTTTTAAATCCCAGTGACTCACTGAAAAAAGGACATGGTTGCTGTGTCAGCTAAAAAAATTTTCAATAGACTGTAAATTTTCAGTTTGACGGTTGGCATTGAATACCACATATACATATACGGCATTTTTCGTGTACAAATAAAGTAATTGCAGTATAAAAAGACCGAACTAAATTGCTGCTCCAGTTGTGCTCAAGCCCAAAAATCAATAATTTGCATCATTAAACATGAAATAAGACTGACAAATGGAAAGATACATTCTAAAAACAGATGATGCACTTATTACCGCGGCGAAACCCTGTATTTGGAAAATAAAAACTTAAATGTGGAAGTATCGAAAAATTGTCTTTTCCATCTAATTAAAAACCTACTCACTTCTATCAAGAATAAAAAAGCAGAAAATATGAATTCCACATAAAAACGTACAAACACATGTCCACCATTAAGTTAATTTTTAGGCAAAAACCAGGTTCTATTAAACACGTAATGAGCCGCGTAAACAGACCCGCAACGACCCGATTATTGTAAAGCACATCCAGTATTTGAACTGTGAATTGTGGATTCAAATCCCGTCCAATCCCGTATTTTTAAATTTGTTCCAATGTTTAAAGGCATTGTTCTAAGTCATGAGGCATTTCTATTGGCATTTTCCTATGCCAAACCCACCATTTGAAACAGAGTAGGAGGAGCTTTAATGAATGTTGTGGCACAACTTAAACCATGTTTACGAGATTGTAAAACTAATTACCTGAATCTTTGTATTTGAAAGTAAGAGCAGATATGGTAAAAGCAATCGCTTTTTAATATTTCGATTTTAAAAGAAGGTTCAGTCATTTTTAAACTACCAGCAAGTTACGTTGTTTACCACAGCTACTGTGGGGGCAAATTTATATCCCTTTGTTTTAAACATTATTTCTTATTGTGAAAATCTCTATAGAGCCCTTAGGACATGACTCCATTTATAATCCCTCCTCGTAAGTATATTGCAGGAAAGCGTTTGTCCTCTCTGTTTATACTTGACCAGGTTTATTACTTATAATGCCAGATTAGAAACAGGAATCATGTGCCTAACATGGCTATTGCTTGACTTTACCAGTCCTTAAAGGTATCCAGCCTTTGCACCGTCTGCAATTTCCTATGTGGCGTTAGATTAATCTATCCAATTAACATGTTATTCATTTAACACTCGGTCCAATTTTTTTATGCGTAATTGTATTGCTTTCAATTGTTTTAACATTATGCAAATTATTATACAATTTTTTTACTACGAAATCGTACAGAAATATTAACATCCACAATACTCGTTATATATCAGTCACACACATGTTTTCATATTTTCCTACTAGATGTTACCTGAAACCATCCGTTCTTCGCATCCAGGTTAAAGCATTATTTATGATGTATAGACATAATGGAGTTTCCTAATGAGATGTTTGACAGAACACAGGAGTAGAGTGTATAACTGCTACTATTCATTTTAGTGACGCCGATGGCTAATTTAAACACAGGTGAAAATAATGTTTTACTGGTTAAAAAATTTGTTTTGGGATATAGGAAGTGTAAGTTTTTAATAAATTACATTTTATAACATGTGCTCACATTCAAGAAAATTTCTACTTGAATTAAGCTTATATCTCCTGTTCTTGTAATTAAACGTCCGGGTATAATAAGAAGTATGCTTCAGTGTTCTTAAGTTGAGGTTTTTATTCTCCTTGTTGTCACGACATTACTCCATACACATATCACATGGTAGATATTAATAGTTCTACTTCGGTTAATCTATTTCCAGTTTGATTTAATTTCAAAATTCGCCATACATAAATTTGGTTACTATTTTAATAAACATAGAAAAATATAACATTCATCACAGTACCGCCTGTTTTAAATTTAGATTCCTGCCTAATTTATTTACGCTTTCACAGTTCATTTTGCGTTTTTGCCCCGACCAAACACTAGAATTATATATATTAGCTCTCCGAACCGGACACGGAAACGAATTAGATTAAAAAGCATCTGCTACTGGTCAACAATACTTCTGATGTTTTTAAAAATGATTTTGCTTCTTTACCATAGATCAAGAAAAACTATGCATATGTGTAAACTTTCTAACTACTTATGTGTTCTGCTTCCGGTATAGTTTAGTAGTCCGGTTTTGTAAAGTTGTTCCAAATTTCAAAATAATAATTGTTTATAATGTGTTTTGAGAGATGTAAATCTTGTTCTTTCTTGGACTGTAGTTCTGGAAATGAATGGTTCGTTGATGCATGTTTTTGGCCCTTTCCATTTTATTCCTTATTGTGCACTAAAAAGTGTCGTCATACTTAATCCTCAAGTGAGACCAACCACTTTCTGGTACTGTGATCGAAGCAGTTTAAATTTTCCTACTACAAAATTTCTGAACTCTTTGCAGCCGTCTGGAAGAACCTCCGCATACATTATTCTTAAAAGATTTTAGGGTGGCCCCTCATTTTACTACGTAACCTTAATCCCCCTCTAATTATGTAATCGTTCACAATTAACTTTGTAAAATAGAATTAGCAAGTATTGATAGGATATGCAACTGGAGAATGTTTTTGATTCCTGTGGATTCTTTTAATCCCTACAAACTTATCATTTCCAATTTAAACGATTGCAACTTCCAGTGAAATTGATTTTTTTTCAATTTCCATTAATAAGTCCATAATTTCCATCTTTTACAAACCTTGCCAGAGGAATTAAAAATGGAAAGTGAAAGTGTGGGCTGCCTACAAAACAAGAGGTGAGTCGATGGTTGTACCGCATTGGCTGGGAGGTGCTGAGAGGCTGTTGCGTTCTCATCCTTATTTTTAACACAATTTTAGTTTCTTTTAGTATAATTTGACATAGTAACAATTTCAGACATCCGCATATTTCTGATTTATACTCCAAAACTTGTTAAACTAATAATTTTTAAATAAGTAAAAATTTATTATATACTTTACTCACTATATTTATATTAGTTAACTTTTTTTCTATTTATAAAACCTACAATGTATATTTAATTAAGTACCATGTGGTAATCGCAGTTTTCTTATATTTGTATTTTTAGATTAATGTGTGATGAATACTTTTCCGTTGAACTCTCCCTCCGCTTCACAGACCTACAGTCCTTTGCGAGGATTATTCCTGTTATTTTTATTTTTTTTAAGTGTGCATTTGTTTAAGGGAATGTAAGAATGTTGATTTAATTTGATTTGTGATTTGAAAGGTACATGGTCAAACACATCAATTGTTCCAGGAATTAGACTTAAACGTTTAGTGTTTGCAACGAAAAAAATTGCATTGAATGTAATGTATGTGTAATTATTGATGTTTGGCAGTTACTATGGTACTGTATTAGTCTAATAGTTTAGATAAATGCATTTTAAAAACTGATCTAAAATCATAATATACCCATATAAATGGTTTATAAGAGCCACTGGTTATTATTGATGGATTATCCGTTTATATATTTATTTTCAGGTACAATCTCAAGGTTCTGATTGATTTGATATCAGAAAATAATAAAGATAAAAATCTATAGTTTGTTTATGACTGTCTATAGAATTACTTTTTATTTGGACATGCACGTCGGATTGGATGGTCGCTAGGGTATAAAGCAACAGTACTGTATATATCTTAATGTTTTGCAAATGTTCTGCCTATTCTTCATACGCTGCCAATAACAAAAGATACATTGACTGAACAATCACTCTATATACTAAAATATATCTAATATTTTTGCTAAATAGCCTGGGCAGTTTACTCATATCCCTATCAAAAAAAGAGATAGAGGCAATTTATCGGTATGGACACGCGTAAGTTTTGTATGGCACATGTGAAATAAATTGTCCTGGTGTCCAGTTACACATGAGAGGGAACCATGTTTTAAACGTAAACAGACTATAAACGTCCACAGAGAGAATTTGAATGTGGGTGAAGAAGTGTTGAAGGAGGGAAAGCCTGTTAGATCTGGAACTCACTTTTTATAACTGCCAATGATTAAATAATACAGCTGGAACTATGGGATTTATTCATGGATAAAACGACATCCTTTTTATATTTATCTTCGTATTTATGACGTATATTTTTTGTGGTGTCAAACAAAGTCAAGCTATACTACGTTGTACTTTAGTGCACGTAGTTTCTATTTTAACAAGCGGTTTAAAAAATTGTACATTAATGCGCCTATGCGACTATTTGAATTTAGTCTGAGGTATATTGTGTCAAAGTCAGTTTTAAATTAATGGAGATTTTTCTAAAATTATCATAAAACTTTCATTGGGTGTACAAATATCTCCTTGATAAATATATATGCGCGCGGATTGAAAATAATCTTCTTGTACACACGTTTGGAATTTACTGTTGTATGTTGTTAATTTTTGTTTATCATTCGTCGAAAGTAAACAAAGTTTGTATTAAACAGTGTCATAAATTATAATTATCAAGAATAGGGGAGGTTCCGGTCATTCCCCTAAGTTCATGTAGAAACTCTATTATCTATCTATCAGTCTATCGGGCAAAGAATACGTAATTGTTAGCTTCAACTACTTCATGTTCACTAGATTGATCACACACTAAGGTAAGCTCCATTTGAGGATGCTTTGTGAGGAAAAAAATGACATTCATAAATCACAAGATTTCGGTAATATATAAGTCCAATGCGTTTTCAAAATATTTCTGCAAAATAAGAAATTTAATTTTTAAAACAAGTGTTTTCGTTTCGATGTACAAGATATATTGAATGAATGAATGAATGTTTATTCTCCAAAACTGTACATGAAAATTCACTTAAAATTACAATAGTAATGCACTAAACTGAAATTATTTTGAAAAGTTAATAGTTTTACTAGTTGTATAGCTAAGATATAACTTATATAATTAATAAGGAATAAAACCTGCATGGGCTTTCAGCCTGAACGCAGAATTTAGTCGATCGTCCGCCACGATAACTTTAAAATGGACTTTATTTGGATTATAAACCAATAACCTTATTCAATTCCTTTTGTACATGTTTCTATACAGACTTATTAACGGTGGAAAGTTATGAAGATATTTTTATTATTTTTTAGATTTTTAGTAATATTGGATGTCACTTTAATTTTCAAATATAATATATGTTCTAAGTACACAGTTAATAAATTTGGTTAATGTAGATCCCGGTTATACCACAACTAAATGAGAAACGCATCTTTCTAATGATGAAAAAAGTTTAAATATGACCTTTTTTTAAACATTAAATTACAGTGATTATATAAATGTTTATAATAATAACTATCTAATCGTTCTTTTTTTTTTAAATAAAAAAAAAAACAGGTGCCAGATTCGTTTGAAAGGTAAGAAAGGCTTTAAGTTGGAATTATTAACCAAGTCTATTGTTGTTGCTCTTCTTTGAAGATAATACATTACAAAGGCTCAGGCGACTGAAATATTGAATTGCGATTTCTTTCAACTTGAATAATACTGTTTCTTAGACTGCAGATGAAAGTGGGTTAGAGTTACATCACTGGGAAATTGAGAAGGACAAAAGACAAAACACTTTCGAATATCAGCGCGTGACTCCAATTTGAAGGCCGACATACCCAATCAACAAAGCAGAATTGATTTCTATAAAACCGATTGATTGGTTGAAGTAACACTGGAAAGTTTCACGTTTGCAGAAGCGTTTAATTTACTGGGTCCAATTGTTTGTTTAGCTGTGCGCGATTGGTTTCAATTGAGTTGTGGGAACTGGATGCAAAACATGTGTTGTAGTTGCTTGTGGATTAAAATATAAACTAATGTTTCATTTATTTAGTTTACTAGTTCTATTGTATTTTAAAAAATGTTTAACAATACATTTTAACCTTATTTAATAAGATGCATTAAATGATTGCTCCAGATTATCAATAAACTAATTGTAAAAACCTTACAACATTACGTTATATAATTATAAACTTGTAAAATAACAACAAAATACCATTTTCTAATTTCATCACTACAGTGTTTTGTTTCAATTTTAACAGTTTTCAAAACTATTTTCACACAAACTAAAATGGTTGCTCTCATATAAATTAAAAACTCGTATTCCATAGAGATTTATTACTTTTACAGACAAAATATATCTTTGATACCTAATAATGAACAAAAGGAGAAAAGGAACGATTTGTACCAGGAAAGCACGTAGCCAAGAATAAAAATTTGGGGCGTCGAGGCGAAAATTTGGAGGCTCTTCCCCAGAAATAATATAAATTTTGTACAAAGTTTTTACCTCTTTTAATTGGTTGTAATGACGAATGATATTCACAATTGTGCAGATTACTGTTTTAGTAGCCTATGTAGAATTAATAATTGCATTTGATTAGGCTTATGAAGTTATATAATTTACAAATAGATTGCTTTTTTGTCTGTTTAAAACAGTAAATAATATACAAATACAAATTACATACAATATAGAGAGAATAGAACACAACTTCATTTTCATACATTTGAAGAGTGAGAAATGTCACATAGTCCCTGTGGCTCATACTTGACAATAATTTAACGCATTGTTTACTAAGTGGTGGTAAAACGAGTTTCGTGAACACATTAGGCGCACAGCTCACCAAGATATTAAAAATACATGAATTTACATAATAGAACATAGTTACATAACCAAAATGAGAAGATTATCGAAAAATTAGCCAGTCTTTATAAAGACGTCATATTGATCGCAGATTAATTCACATCGATTGATTGGTTTGTAGTTTTTAGTTTTATCTTCAGCCAAGCACAGGATGGTCCGTCCACTTCACACACCTCCAGACCTATGTATGGTTGGTTCGTTTCAGTTTTCGTCTAAATGTGTTGACTCCAGATGGTTCTCAGAAATGATGCCAAAAATATTTTCATGATTTTAAGGTGTGTTAAAAATGAGGAAAAAAAATATAAAAAACTTAAGTTTGTGCTGAAATATTTACGACACTTTTTGAACAGGAAACTTTGAGAATAGTCATGATTAACTGGTCGCATTGCCTAAGTGTTTACGAATTCAGATTTCCGTTTTAATCCAGATTTAAACATAAAACGTGAATGCACGCGTGTTAACAAGCGTACGGATAGAAGTGTTCATTAGAGAAATCTAGCAATTTTCTCTTATCCTAAATAAATACACAACGTGTAATGTCCGACCCAAATAACGTTGAAATATTGTTATATTTTACTGTAAAATATTAACTAAAGGTTATCATATATAAATACACCTTTTAGTTAAATAATATTTGTTTTGACTGAGGAAATATAATACAGTTATCTACAATGCATACACATCATATACAGACAGTGCAAAGCACATATCACACAAGCATACTCATAAATACCAAATTACCAATTACCAAATGTTAAGTACTACTGTGATAGCGTAATCTGAGTTAAAATAATCAGAACACGGATATCCACTTTCAGTGATGCATGAGCTCTCGCGCATGGCTAATAATAAACATGGTCTGTTTGTGGCATCGCAATGGTGGTGTACATTATTCCAGTTAAGAGCGAAGTTGTGTAAAGCAACTATGTCCAACGCCATGCAGCAGATTATCAAACATTAACTAATTCAATTTGTTTAATCTGTCATACAATTTTAAAAATCTTTCGATTCTTTAGATCTCGAGTTATAAAACTGTATTTTTTATTCGTAAGATGCCCATTTCTATATTTTATATATCATTAGAAGTTGTGTGTGAATTTTGATCAGTTTATCGATTATCACATGATGCATTGTGGTCTTTTTGTTTGCTACTCTAACACGAAAAACTACTAATTTTAAGGGCCTCTCGATTTTTCTTGGTAACGTAAGCATACATTTCAACAAAGAGGTTTTTTGGGTTTACTTTAAACCATAAGAAGAGGAAAACTCGTTAATACTCTTGATTCTAACAGAGCCGTTGCTTTGCTTCAGGAGTGACAGGGTAGTCAGTATTGGTGAGGTTAGAGATAGAGGCTAACTCCTGTCGAGGTCCCGTGAGAAGTATAGTAGGTTTATAGTAGGCGCGTTGGAAGTAAGAGAGGCTAGGAAGACAATACTCTCTCATATTATATCAAACCCAATGTTGGCTATATAGAAATTACGTTATATGCACAGTCCAGTCCATAGCCCAATTCGTCTCGAGATATCCAGTAAATAGTCAGGCAGAAGTGGACATTCTGTGACAATCCTTAGTGATAACTAAACAATAACAAATTATAAAAAGTTCAAGTTTATAGAGCAATAAACTCTCGGAATATTACCCTGAGTTATTAGCTTTGCTAATGTTGAGCCATATTCCATGTACCTTCATCGAACTCGACATTCCGTCTATACAAATGAAGCTTCATGCAAATTTTAAGGACTATGGGTCATTTCATTTTTGACAAAGCATGCGGACAGGCAGACAGACATACATTGTTTCTTACAAGTCGAGTGATAGGCTTTGCTATTGCTCAGCCAATACTGCAGCAAATTATTCCATGATAAAACAATACGTTATGTACACAAAAACAAAAAAAATCTAACCACTAGCTTATTATATCGTGTGATTACTTACTTTGTTATATGAAATTAAAAAACAATTATTTAATTAAGTAACTATTGTATAGGTTTGTAATTGATTTTGTTACAAATAATTCTGCAGGCTATAACATTTAAAGGATAGCAAACATTATTAGTAAAATTAACTATATATCAACAAAAAGTATAGATTTATTTTACCTATACCTAATCCTAATAAATTATTATTAGTTTCCCGATTTTCTTTTCGCACATACACTATTCGACCGATTGTACTGAAATTTTTAAATGGACATTCTTAGCGATTGTGGTATGAATATAGGCCTCTTCATATTTTCAAAAACCTCCCTAGGATAGGTCCCACTGGTCTTGAAAGTAACAAAAAAACTCAGTTTTATCTCCAAAATTATAGCATATTATTTGAAAAAGCCTATTAAAAGTATTCATATGTTTTCTTTAAACATTGTACTAAGAGAGCACACCCATTTTTAATTAATTTAACCACTACGTTAATGATAATAGTTATGTTTTATAATCCAAATTTTACTGACACTAAACAGTTTACAATACACGTGCAAAGCACGACATTGCGTTAGAAGTCGCGGGGTAACTACCATTTATGTATTATAGATGTGAAAGTCCTTTTGTTTGCTTGCTTTGCTTTCACGCGTCAACTTTTCTACTGTTTGTACTGAAATATTGAATGGAAATTCTTAGGGTCCCTGGTATGAATATAGGATCTATTCGTATATATTCCCATCCCTAATAGTAAAATATCCCATCATGGTATCCAAAGGTGTAAAATATTCTTTGAAAGAGCCTGTTAAATATAACGGACTGTTCTGTGTAAATATTATTTTATGTCAGCCTAATTCATATGTTTAATCAATGTAACCACAATGATATATACACACAATATTTTAATGATAATATTTATGTTTTTTAATAATCCAAATTTAACAGACTCTATACAGCTATTGGTAATCTTAAACTCTGATTTGACGGCTGAAGTAAATCAAACGGACTGAACTATTTATTTATATTTGAATTTTGTAATAAATTAATTATTAGGGTATTGCTGATAAGAAAGAAATAGATACCGTACAAATGTTACTCTAGATTTAGGTAGTGACGAATAAAAAACAACTAATGAACTGTAAATATTTGATTGTTCAATATTTATGTTCAAGAATTTTTAGTTACTCAAGACTGATTGGCTTCCTTGTCATTGTGATGTGGCATTTCGACAGTAACATACTTTAACCCCGCCGTTCTTTCCCAGACTACAGTCTAGTAAACAAGACTTCAACAACTCAAAAACAAAAATGTTACATGGAAATCAAAGAAATAAATAAATGATTAATGAAATGTTGTATACATTTTTAAGGACTTTCTTTCTGCAAGAAGTAGACTTTTTTTACTTTATTAGAACTCACGATCCTTTTTATATATGCTGACTCTGATGTATATCAGTGTATACATGCCAGGGATGGGTGTGCTTATCACCTCAGCATGTGTAGCATCAGTGTTGACACAAGCCCTAGTCTATTATACGGGTGGGGCAGTGCCACGGGCGTCAACCCTTCTCTGCTCTAGTTCTATTTCCGATGTTTATAACGTGTTCGTAATATTCTTGCTATTGGTTTCTTATTTCAGTCTATTACAAGGTATAAGAAACTTATGTTTAAGATAAAATATAAGTGTAATAGTTTTACAAATGTAAAGTAAGTTATTTAATGTTGATATCGTTATTCAACAACACTGCAGCAGGTATTACCTTTGATTGTATATGTATAACTCATCCAATGCTATAATTGAGGCACGTCTGCCATCTGTGGATTGAGAGATCCATCTGGTAGGAATGTCTTAACTAATTCATCTGAACTCCAACATACCATGTCTGTATTAAACCAAATATATAACTCTACAATACAACATACAATCAACAATACAATATAATACAATCAACAAGAAGCAAATTTACAACCTGTTAGTTTAATTTTCATTGTATAACGCACATCTCTCTAACTCAAATTATTCCTCTAATGCATAAGTGTAATAGATGTTCAAAAATCTCTAAACACATATTATTGCCATACTTTTAGTTTAAACTTTAGTTGAAAAACAAGAAACATCGTTTAAATTTAATACATATTGTCTCCCATAAAATCTCAAATGTTCACGCAGTAAATTAAAAAAATATTTTTAGTATATATGATTTTGTAGTAACATAACAGAAGAACAGTCGATTACATTTTAAAAAGTTCTTTCAATAATAACATGTCTTTTCTGCAATGAGTAAATTTAGAAGCCAATGGGTTGAAGCCATTGGGTTGAGATTTGAGAGAAAGTTCCTTCCATAATACGCATAGGGCATAAGATAAATATATGAAATTTCATTTTTGTTATTTGAAAGAACTTGTTAAAATGTAATCAACTGTTCTTTGAGAAAATTACAATGTGACAACACAATCATTATATTAATTTAAATACTTTTTTACATTTCTTTACATTATTTATAGTTTGAAGTCATAGAGTATGCTTGAAAGCAACGACACTTATATTTTCAAACTTTTCTGTACGAACAATAATTAAATTTTCTTAACATGTGTAGCTCTTAACCATGAGTAATGTAGTAATGTGTAATAAAAATATGCCAACTTATATTTCAAATACATATAGTCCCATCATTTATTACATCATAGGTGCTTTAACTGTAAAGCTAAGGATTCCTACAGCCTGGTGTTAAAATAGTTCAATTTTTATAGAAAGTTTTTAAGCTTCTCAATAACAATCATTGAATGTTAGAGACAAATGAGTTCACAGGTACGTAAAAAATTAATTGCACTCCCCGACGAAGCAGAAAAACCGTTCTTTAAATTAGAATCTTAAAGGGATCAGGAGGATGGAATACATTTCAAGATATATCTCAAGATACTTATCTCAAGAGAGTTAAAAATATCATAAAAAAATATCCACGTTGTTCATTGTTCAGCAAGAAATTGCATGCTAAGCAGCAAGTTACTACTAGTAATATCGCACACTATATAAATTATTTTATTTTATCTTGCAAATATTTTGAACATAAATAAAGATAATTCTACGTAATTTTTTTCATTCATGATTGACCAGTCTGTTTATACATTGGAATCATCATATCAAAGAAAGAATTATGCTCAAATAGATTTTCAAAGCACTTACATAATTATTATAAAGTGGCTTTTAGGGCTGCAAAATGCCGAGAACGTCAAATGTTTTATTATTAAAAACGACTGTAAGGGCGAAAAGCATGCTTTATGAATTGGACATCATACCGTTTATTCGAGCCCTATTCGACTCCACGTTTCCTTCACACCTTAAATATTCAATTTATATTTACACTCCATGTTGGTGATCTTACATTGAAATCCGGGTACACTAATGAATATATCAATTGTAACCCGTAACAGCCCAATGTACCTTTATGGCCACACAGTAGTATGTACATTATTTAAACCTTTGCGTGGTGCTCTCACTTTATTATCTGAGAGCACTTTATTCAATGGGCAAGTTGCGCCATTGAAAAAAAAATTGGGGGGGAATGAAAAATTTGGGGGGCGACTTTAAAAAGCGGGTTTTCGGATACGTTATTTACAAAGTTAAAAAAAATGTACAAGTTTGCAGTAGTTTTAACAAATTAAAGCCGTGAGAGGGGGAAAAAAAGCAAATTAAACTTTGCAATTCAAACGAGGCGAATGCAGTAGTTCTATTTTTAGACCAAAAGACCCCCGTCCCCACCTTGCCAAGGTCGTTGTCAAGGGGAAGTCCACGCACCTCATCCCTTTCCGCGCCGCCCAGTGCTCAGTCAGTCACGCATTGTCTTCAAGTGTAGTGTGTAGTGTGTAGTGTGTAAACATAACCTCAACACAACACAATAATTAGTGTCTTTACGAACGTAGTGACCACTTGAATGTCGTGTGTGCGTTTCTGTTTCGTTTTGTTATACGAGTTTAGTATTAAGTAGCTACTGTATTTCTGTGCTAACTATAACTTTTTGTTTTATAGAATTAAATAATGCCTCGTAAATTAAAAAAGGCATTCAAATATAAGTGTTTGGAACTAATGTGCAATACGGTTGCACCGCCATGACAAGTGGCTAGAACACTGTAAAAAAGAACACCTCTACAAGTTCAAAAACAATATTGATATAAAATATAAAAATAACAGAGGAGAAAGAAGGTGATGGACCTTTGATACCCTACATGGGACGTGGAGAACGTTCTACTTTAACTATGGACGACGAACCTCGACCATCAACTTCTGCACAATCATCGGCTATTGAAAGGTACCGATATATTACAGTAACAAAATGTCCATATCTTAGGTTGTTCAATTTTATAAGCAGAGAGTAAACACATATAGGCTATGCTCTATTATTGACTCACTCCTAAAGCTTTCAAAAGATTAAAACCTTTCTAAGTAACAATTAATTAAGGCATTGAAGGCCATAGAGAAAGACAATGCTTATATAAAAGAAGACGAACAATTGATAAAAAACTTCAAAATGCAAGTAAATATTATACTGTATTGAAGAGATGAGGCCTGCCTGAAATGGTGACAAGCTAAATATATGTAAATATTAGCATTTTACATTTACAAACATACTATCAGCCAAATATTAAAGTAGTATTGGTCCAATACGTTATAAGCAAAAGCATCTAATGAGATAAAAATTCAAATACAATTTAGTTTAATAATATTATATAAGCCTATTGGTCTATAGAGTTTTTGTAATTAAAATATCAAGATCGTTTTACTTGTTATTGTTACAGCTTACAGCTTTTGCTTTGTCCCTTCAACCCTATCAACACTCTTTGTATGTAGAAAGGAGTTGTTATCTTTAAAAAAAAAAAAAATTTTGTCATAATATATTTTACCACTTTAGTATGATATTACCATTTTGAGGTGCCCTGAGACAAAAGAGGTTTCTCTAAAAATATATGGCTTTATGTGTGTTCGTTTATCTCCTGTTCGGTGTAGCAGAATGTGGCATATTATTGATAATAAACTCAAAAAACAGTTATAATTAATCTGTACTTGAAAAAAGGGTTTATAGATTTTACTAAATTTTGACTAGCAGATTATTGATATAAAAGTTTACAGTAAAGGCATTTCTCTATATTTAGATTGGTGGTGCCTGGGCTAGAAGACAATCCACATTCTGGAACATCAGCTGTCCAAAACCGCAACGACGAAGAAGTTGAGCTGCAGTGTCACCAAAGAGGAGATGGATCTAAATATACGCCTCTAGTACTTGTTCACTATCGTGAAATTATATCTTTATCAAGAAATTAAAACTTCCAACGTCTTCCATGGAAACTAGCCTGCCAATGTCAACACCAGAAGAAGAAGACAAAGTTTTAGAAAATATAGAGGACAACATACCCACAGAGAAGATACCTGAACCTATTACTTTGACCGAAATTCAATTCTCTACAATCGATCCTACAGATCCAGCATTTTATGCAAACAAAAGACTCTCTGCTGAACTAATTAACGAAGCACTAAAGCTGGAATCGCAAGACCTAAGTATAATAGATTTTCCTTCCTCATCCGATAGAAAATTCAACAGAAAAGTTAAAAAAGTCTTTTACCTAATGGAACACAACCAAAGATAGGAAGTGGCTTGTTTACAGTAGACATTCTGATGCTGTATTTTGTTTGCATTGTTTGATATTTGCTTTGCCATCAGAAAGAACAATTTGGGGTACCACAGGTTGTAGGGGTTGGACGGATCATAGAGGAGATCGAGATATTGAACTTCATGAAAAATCTAAAATTCATATTTCTTCTTAAATTGGTAGATTGCATTGGATATCCAAAAAAAGAGTTGATACTGATTTGACTGAGCTAAATGATAAATTAGTCAGTCATCACCGTGAAGTTCTATCGGTCGTTATAGACTGCTGTCGGTATCTGACCGAGGATATGTTGGCTTTTCGAAATAAAGAGTCCTCTAAACGGAAAACTAGTAAATTTATTTCAATTGCTTGCTAAGTATAAACCCAGACGCAAGAGTTTATTTGGAAAAGCTTGATAAGTCAAAAGAAAATAAAACTAACTAAACTAAACTAATAAAACTAAACTTGGTTCTAATTTTCTGAGTTACAGAAACATTTATGATTTAATAAATCTCATGAATAGAATTGTTGTTTCAAGAATTGTGGATCATGTTAATGTTAATGAAACTAATAAGTATTCTATAATTCTTGACTCCAAACAAGATGTTAGCAAGAAGGAACGCACAACAGTGCTAATTCGATATGTCGATCACGTAGATACATTCGGAGAAATCAAAGAGAATTTGAAGCCAGAAGAGCGGCTTGTTAACGTTTTTACTAGCAAAGACACAACCGGCAAAAACTTATCAATTGAGCTATTTAAAAACTCTCCAGGAAATTGGATTTGATAAGAATGGTATGATTGGGCAGAGCATGGATGGTGCGGGAAACATGCGTGGTCCATTTAGTGGGGTCAAATTATTTGTCCTCAAGGAATGCCTTAAAGCATTCTACATTTGGTGTTGTTCGCATAGATTTGCCTTAGTTGTCGAAAAATCAAATGGAATTGTGCCCACAAATAACGGACATGTTCTCAACTCTGCAAGAACTGTACAATTTTATGTCTGGACATAAAAGTCATCATATTTTCGTAGAGAAGTTAGAAAAAGGTCCGTGTCAGGCTAGAAAAAAAGCGTTTGAAAAGAGTCAATATGACAAGGTGATCAAGCAAAAACGATGCCGTAAAAACCGTTATAACTTGCTATGATGTCCTAAGAGAAACCCTAGAAGACATATCTGATAACACTCGATTTGAAACGGACTTAAGAACATCAGCAAAAGGACTTCTGAAAGCACTATTTGATTATGAATCTGCTGCAGTTGTAAACATTGCTACCGAACTATTCAAAATTCTGTCACCAGTGACCGTTTGTTTTCAGTCTAAAATTATTGACTATGGAATGATTCCGACAGTGGTGGTGTCTGAAACTATTTCTAAACTCCAATCTATGAGAACCGACGAGGGGTGGGACAAAATGGTGGGCAATATTTATCATTTTGCTCAAGAACACAACTCCAGAAAACTTGAAACAAACGAATCCGAAAGAGAAAAAGATTCATGGACGAACTTGCCATTGATGAAATAATATTAGATCCTATGGCAAAACTGAGGACAGAAGTCTTCTTTAAAGTGATTGATTCCGTGATCACACAACTACATGATCGTTTCCTGAAAGTTCATTAAATTTTGTGCAGCAAACGACTCATTTTTTCTCACGAAAAGCTGCTAAACACTGGGGACGACACCCTACACCCAGACATTGTCAGTGACCTGTGTGGTTACTATGGATTGGATACCGAGAAACTTTGTGAGGAGTTTGATGTTTTCAGCCAGTTATACAAAGGCTGCTATCAAAATATTGACCTGTCAGATGTCCTTTCTTCAAAAGACGATAAATACAAAAATGCAAGACTAACCAATGAAGAAGTTGAAGTTGAAACCAAGATTCTTCTGATGAAACATTGGATTGTACAAGTACAATTTCAAAGCAACGATATCTTGATCAATGGATCAAGAAGGGCTTTATAAGACCCTATCGCTGTTTATTGAACATATCTAGGTTTCCATATTTGACATCATTGTATCAGATAATTCTCGCCCTGCCAGCAACAAGTTGCTCAGCTGAAAGAGCAATGAGTAAACTTAAAATCGTTAAAAATAGATTGAGAAGCAGTATGGGTGATACCTGGTTGTGTGAATCCGTTGGTTTTGGCATCTAAAAATGATATTTTACAATCAATTCCAAACAGTGAGATCATAGACAAATTTGGCATTTCAAGTGAGAACAGGAAAAAAACTGCTGCTTTGCAAAGGCCATCAAGGTTAATCAAGGGTTAAGTTCATCAAGTTAGTTACCTTTTTGAAACCCCTCTAGCCATTTTGAGTTTTAATTATAGTACTGTACATTGATTTATTATTTTGTATGGCATATGTGTTGTTTATTTATACATTTTATTTAAAAAAATTGACAATAATTATACTGTATAATTTATACACCCCCAGAATGGTAAATTTTTTTGGGGGGGAATGCGCCATAGTCTTTGGGGGGGATGGGCACTCCCTGGTTACAGGAAATACTGACAAGACTTTTTAGTCATTCTAATGTTTAAATTTAGTTTTAAGGATGTCATACGAGTATGATCAAAATACTAGATTTTTCTTTTCCTATAAGTTATAATCAATACAGGTTTTGTTTTTTCCAGGCAAGTTCTATTGAGTTTTTAGAGCGTAGCTTATTCAATAGATGTTGTATATGTAACTTTATATATTACTCCTTAATATTTAGACTATAATATTTACGTCTCAGAAAATCAATTTCATAATCCTCATTCTTTCATTACAACATTGAAGGATAAACCAGAAACGGGTTGACGAAATTCTGTATTTAAAAAACTACTTTAATGATGCAAACGAGTAACACGTAGTTTTAGACGGATTAATTTTGGTCATAGCTCAGCCCCTCAGATTTTATTTTGAAACAACACAGATATTAAACGTGTATTTTCAAAAAAAATAACTTTAAATATTCAATAATTCACCTTTTTTACATAAATAAACAGAGTAAAATAGGGAATGTAACCATCAAAGAAACGATCTAATTCAAATGGCTATTAATCTCAGGAATTTAATAGCGGTCCAATTTGTGCCGTATTGGACAGAGAGGAGAAGAGACATAGTGGTTTGTTTGTTTATACAGGTCAACATTCCCATGGAATCATTCGAATACAATTCTCGTACTTGGTTGAACTTCGTTATTTTTATTTCATAAGTTATTAATTTGAAATGACATCTTTTAGGAGGAATAGTATAATTTCGGGCATGTAAAATTGTTATATGTTACAAATAGTATAACTATGGCAAATTTCCTAACCCTATAATACCTTCAAATATCCGTCGTTAGTATGGAACTTAAAACGACATAATCTTACTTATTTAAAAGTTGTTAGAATATACGTATGAAGTTTTATTAAAATGTTTTGATTTATTTTATTTTTTCAAATTCCTGTAAGGGCTTTCCTTTCTTCTAATTCTAGACTTTTCGATTGTACTCGTATCTGCGGATATCATATTACATCGACCAAGATTACCATCAAATACATACATACTATTTATTCATTTGTGTACTTTTGCGAGTAATTGTTTTCTTCTTTGACAGTGAAACCTTTTAAAATTATAAAATTTTCAGTGTGTAAGCTGTGGAATCAAGCTTTGCCCGAAGGTCGCAGTCTATTCTCCTTCTTATACTTACGAAAAGAGTTACAGTTATTAAAAGTACAATTTGTGCTACTCAAAAACTGAAGGTGTATTTTCAAACCGAATTACCATTGGAGAATATCGTAATATAAGGGTAACAAATAATGCGAAGTTACAAGTTTCTGGAGGGTTATGATAGATTAGCACTAAATTATGATCAATTGAGATTTGTTTAAATACCTTCGTCAGAGATCAAAGGAGGAAGTGTAATTCCTTCGATCAAAAGTGACTATAGTATGTAAGAGTTAGTATATAAACGCATTAGTATTATCAAAAATACCATCAGACTAATTAGTAGCTTTGATATGAGGATAAGATTAACTTATCCAAGATCAAAGGGAGAAAGAGTAATATACGTACGTGCTATAGGAAGTTTTTGAAAATTTTAAGGGGAGCACTTCGCCCTATCTTCGTAATGTTAACATAGGTACACTTATCTCAAGAACTACTTGAGGTATCTTCATAATTCTTTTTTTTCATTTAAAGAGGGCTTCTAGGGGAACACGTGGAAACCAAAAAAAAAATTTTTTTTGGCATATACCCTAAAAGTTATATATTTTTGTTTTAACGCTTGTCAAAAAACCTATATAATATGTGTATATGTATGTATATAAATATTGAACTCAGTGAAATGTGATGTTTTTAGTGGTTCCACATATGTAAAAACAGTGCTACAAACATACAAAAAAATTTCATATTCCTACCCATTTTGTAGTTTTTGAGAAACATGTACTTTTGTATTGAAAACCGCAACTTTCGGAAAAAACACAAAAAAACGGAAAAAATACTGCTTTATTACCTTTTTCAGTACATTCCAGGTGCATAGGCTGGCTGATCTCCTTCCTGCTCCTCATATTCATCCTCCAGACTTCTTTTTTAGTAAGTTTTTCTTCTGTCTAATTTTTTTTCTCTATATCTTCTTGAGCTTTCTCTGCCTTCCAAATTCGCCGCCGGTCAAGCTTTTTTCATTGCTGTAATAAAATGCTGCCCTGGTGACACTCCTATTTCTTGAAATACTTTGCATTTGCCAATGTAGCCATCATTAAAAGCTGTAACAGCTTCATATATGCCAAATTTCAAAGTTTTAATCTCCACAAATGTTCTTTTAGGTATGTAGGTCCAAATGACATTGTTGAGGGACTCATTGGGATTTTGAGTTTTTCCCTTAGTACATTTGCCCAGTAGAGTTGGATTGGCTAGATCTTGAAAAATAGGTTTAATAAATGTCATTAGGTTTTCAGGCAAGTGAAAATGGCTGCCATGATCATAGTTTTCATTGGATTTTACGGCTTTTGCGGTACTTACACCAGGTTTCTTCATCATCTGGACATAGTCCATGTTGAGGCCTTTCATTAGAAGACATCACATGGAAAAACTCTGCCCAAATGGCTTTTTTCATGTCTTCAACAGAGTTTGTGTTGCGTCTAAATTGCCAATCCGTAGTATTTTTGGAGCTGAATAATGGCAGAATCTGTTTAGCTTGTTCTTGCCGCCAAGTCGTGAGCCGTCAGGGAGTGTTTTTAGTCTTAGCTTTTAGATTTTTTAATCTCGATCCCATCCGTTTCTGGACATGGCCTATGCATTCTATCTTTTGTTATGGCAGTATCACCATAGGGCTTGGCTTCGCATACACTGGAGTACGCCTTGCTGTCTCCATCACCAAGGTATTCAAGGTAACGAGCCTCATACAATGCCTGCGAGCGCTGAAAAATTGCGACTGCTCCAGCAACTTCCATGGCTCCACTAGAACCTTCAAAGTTTGCGATACAGCCATCACCATGCGTGTTGTTTAGTCTATTAGTGCATCTGCAATATTTAGATAAAATCTCGATGTCTAGGACCTTACCGGTTGATAAAGATGTCACTGATACCACTCCATTTAGTGAAAGGTGACCCCGCTTCTGCCATGAGCCATCAGCAAGCTATAGCGAGGTCTCTGCAACCATCATTATCCGATACAGCTTCTTGCACAGCCACTTTGCATTGACTTCTTACACACTAACTCAGCAATTGAACCCAAGTAATGCTCATGTTCATGATATATCTCAAAGGCGGAGGTGTAAGATTCATAAAAGCGCAAATTTTCTCCGCAGCCACTCTACCTTTGCCTATGTTACGCATAGCATAAACCAAACGAAGATTTAGGTCATAAAATGTGTTAGGCCTATCAGACTTTGCTTCATTCTGATTAGTGTTAGGCCTGACTAATTCAGAGTTTGTCACAGTAATAGTGTTTTCACAATCAGAACAGCTGACTATAATTTTTGATGCTAGGCCTACAATGTGTTTTACTTTGTAAAACAAGTTGGCCATGGCAATTTTTACACACTGAAACGTTACTAAGAGCCTCGTTCAACAATCCTATATTAACTATACAGTTTTCAGACTCATCATTTTCAATTCAATTGGTACTGTTTTCAAAAAAAGGACTGACCTTCTTAGAAGATGCACTTTGAGGTCTTGGCCTATCCACATTTGGAGTATTGGTACCTCGATTGTTACTTGATCCTGAGAAACTAGGGCCTAGGACTAGTTGGAGGGTTATGTTGATTTTCCTTTGAAAACGCGTTTCTTGAAAGCAGGCTTTGAACGTGGCATTATAAAATTCACTACACTTATAACAAAAAATACTCAGAACTCTCCACTAAACTCACAAAAAACCATAATCATTTACGTAATTTTCACTCTCTAAAACAGAAATGTCAGTAACCAAAACATGTATGCTACCTAGGTTATAAGCAATGGTTATAAAACAGATGTTTTGTTGGTTAGTGTAAGTTGTTGACATAAACAAACTGTCACTGCCAACCAAATCATGAACATGACTGCAACGAAGTAGTACTATAACAGCACCATTCAAAGTGTGACTGCTACAGGCCCCGAAACTGCCTGCAGGCCTATTTAAAAAAAAATATTTTCGGACACTTCTAGTCATCATAAAAAAAATTTAATACCACCATTGTTATCGGGAAATTCCAAACTTTAATAAAAAAAAAAAAAAAAAAATTTGTAATTTTTGAGATTTTTTTACGAAGTGCTCCCCTTAATAACAAAGTAATTAAGATCCTACTTAGGAAACTCAGGGTCGTCAATATGTATTAACTAGCGCTGTTAAGAGCAGGTTGTATGAAGCAGAATAGATACCGTACCACCCTGTCTATGCCGCATAATATTAGACCATAATCTACAATATTGTTTCTGCACCATTTGCTAGAAACAGAGTAGACAAGAAGTGGAGCCATATGTTGTGGAATTCGGCTCAAAACTTAATCAGTGTTCGCGAGAAAGGTATGAAGTGTGCAACAAAAAAGAAATACATACAGAGTACAGTATACGATTTATTTTCTATCCATCTGGAAAAGGCAAACTTCATGGCATGTGAATATACAAAGGTTTATATGAATAAGCACCGAGTTTATTATTTTTCTAAAGGAGTAGAGCATTATCTCCAAAAGAATGTCATAACATGTAGTTTAGTATTATAATCCAAAACCCAACATCAGTGTTTAAACACACACGCACGCAGAACATTTAAAAAAGCAAGATAAAAACTTTTCTCGTTTAGAACCTAGAAGGATAAGACAGGCAAAAATAAGCTATTTTTCAAGTATGATTGATGGGGCAAATAGAAATTATAAAGATATTGGGATATTGTGATTATTTTGAACAATTTTTATTTTTCAAATGTTGTTTATAACTTAAGGTATAGTTAATTTGGATGATCTAATCTAAGAAGATCAGTCTCTGTATGGGTCTTTTAAACTCAGTTTAGTCTAACGGACCAAGAGTATTTAATAAAATATTTAACATGAGAAATAAGCCAAGCTGTGGTATAGATGGCTTAAGTATATATACTACTAAAGAAAGTATTTATGTATTTTTATCCATTATTTTTAAGATATATATATATATCACAAACTATATTATTACTAGTATTATTGATATATTAATCTATATATTATTTGATGACAAACGAGTTTTTTTATTGATAATGCTTGAATAAGTATACTTTAATGTAGCTCAGATGCCTACGAATTTAGTGTTTGTATTAAAAAATATAACACAGCTAACCGAAATTGCGTGCATTTTAAATGTCATTGAGGAATTCAATCTACGTCAAAGGAAATTAAGTATCAAAGCTATAAATATTTGCTTAATATCTGACAAAGTGCAACTGTTGTTTGCTAGTAACGCTGAAAAATAAATCCCATAATGGCCACATTTGGACGTATGTATGCATAATGGAACCAACCCACAATGATGTCTAACTGAGAAAAAGAGGTTAAAAGTTTAGCGTGGGTCCCCATTCCCAGTAACAAAGAAATATATTCCAGATGTGTTTAATAAACATATTAAAGGCTTTATTAAGTTGTTAAATAAAATACCACAGCAAGAAATATAATATTGGTTGATATATTAAGGAAATTGTTGGTTGGTTCCCTTATGCTTAAATTCAAATAATATGATTTGAGCTTTATAACACAAGGGAACCAATTGATACAAATGTCTGTTATTATCCTGCAATCTTGTTTAATCTAAATAATTAAAGGTTTAAAAATACACCTCATTTTAAAAATAACTTTATTAAAAAATCTATTACTAATAAAATTACATAATATCTATTTGTATTATTTTTTAGTGTGTGGAAAACGTTTATAACAATCAGTTACATCGTTGATGAAAGTTGGATCTTTTCATCTCTCATACGTCATCACTAGTATTTATTTTTATAGTAGAACAAATTAAAAAAACTAGAACATAATGCTATATTCACTTAATTGATATTTTCCTCAGCCTCTAGTTCAAAATCCAGATTCGCATTGAAACCATCAATATCATCTTGTACGTTGGTGTCAGAGGAAAATTGTTTGTAAAATTCCTTCGCATCTGATGGGATTAAACTCATGATTGACTTGAGATCTTTTAACTTAGGCAATGAAATCCCTTTTCCATTGGGCCATAGGAGTGGTAAATTTTCTGCTAATCGCAAGTAGCACGTATTAGCTCCTACCTTCTTCTTTTTCTTTATATCAATTTCTTGTTGCAGTCCACCTAGACTTGTCCTTACAAATATTGAGAAAGGTTTATCTTTAAAGATTTCAATTTCTCTGAACTTAAGCCATCCAACTTTTATTCCATCTACATCTTCTTTCCTGTTTGTTATTTTCTTTTCTAAATCTGATGTGCTAAAGAAGTCCTCTTTTTCCATTCTTGTTACAATAAACTTGTTCTTTCTCCTACAATTCTCCATCACACTTATGTAATCTGAATCTGTGTACATTCTCTGTTGTGTCTTCAAGTGGCACTCGACATCCCCAAACTCTGCGTCATTGGGAAGGTAAGAATGCCCTGGAATCATGTACCTTAAGACAATGTTTTCCAAGGTCGGGTGTAAGCTAAGGACATGTTTGAGGAGGAGAACTATTTTTATGCTCCTGTTCTGCCCCCCACATGAATCGGACCACAAGGTCAATTCCTTAATCCCAGGACAATTTTCCAAAATATGCCTCTTCAAACAAGAGCCAACCTCTTGAGTACCTCGGCCAGCAGTATTCTCCAGCCAAACATTAAAATGACCTTTACCAGTTTTCCCCGAATGAATACCCAGATTATAAAGCATGATTTGTCGTTTATAGTAAATGACATTTGTCGGCAGACGAGGTAATGGTAGGGTTTTTTGAAGATCAAAAGACAGCGTTTGTTTTGATTCAACAGTTTTTGCCGTTAGTAAGTCGTCCTTGAACTGAGCTCTTACTTCTTCGACTAATTTCAGATGAGCCTCATGTTTTATTTTAATTTCATCTCTCTCTATATCACTGGTAGTTGAATTTTCCAGGGCATGTAGTGTGTCACAGGTACTGCAGGTGTCTTTCTGAAGTGGTTTCCGTTTTAGGTTAAAATCTGCATAAAATATTTGATTATATTTTGATTGGGACACAGGATGCTCTACTTCAGCCTTGTACAAACTGTACATACGTGGCAATGTCATATCAGGGGGTAACCAGCATGATTCTGTTGTCGTTCTACAGTAGTGGGACTTGTATGCTGGAATTCTTTTAATGTGGTTTCGGACTTCTTCAATCCGTTTGTCTTCAATCTTGTTACTGCCACCACATTTCCCCCTTTCATCTTTCACATTATCGTTTTTAAGCTTTTTAAGAGCTGTATTAATTCTTTTTGTGGACACTCTTAAGGTTTGTACGTACATATTCCTGCAAATAACAGTATTGTTAATTGTATATTTCCTTGTAAACTGTCTTTTAGATAGTTGTACTGTTGGTCTTTTTGTTTTTTCTTCCTGTACTGATGCACAAATAAACATGTTTTGGGCATTATAGTCCCCCAAATCATAAAATTTCTTAAAAGTGCTTTTTCTTACTTCAAGTGACACTTTCTCATTACACTTGCAAGCACAATGAAAATCCCTGAAGTTTTTAGGGTACACAACTTTTCCTGTTTGAGAAATGTATTTTTTATTACTATTTTTCCTTTTTTTTCTGATATCTCTAGATTGATGTGCATACTTTCTCTTCCTACCTTTCTTTGGTCTTCCTGAACTGTCAATTTCTTCAAAATCAGAACCACTAGAAGAGCTATCATCTGTTATGCTAGGCGTTTCGTCTACTACTTCTGCTCTGTTGTTATCAATCTGGGGTTCAGCAATTACTTCGACTACTTGATCCTCAATGTTCGGTTCTTCAGTATTTAGTTCACCAACATTAATTAAATTATTTTGATTTCCAGTAATTAGTGGGTCATCATCTTGCATACTCTGAAAAAAAAAACAGATTATTAGCTTCAGGGTCATAATAGGCAGTTTGCTAGTCTAATGGTTAGTGTCTTGGACTTAAGTTTTAAGAGATCATGGATTTAATTACTTGGATGCTCAATCACATGCTGGGAGAATGAATGAGTTTTCTTTTAAACACATTTCAGTAAAACTTGAGTAAAAATATTACTTGGGTATAAAGTATACTTTAATAAATATTCATTTTCAACCATTTATTTTAGACATAACATCTTTAAAATAAAAATCTTTAGTTGAGTTAGTAGTACAGCCGACTGATTTTCTGGTTATGATCTATTCATAAAATACAACATTGACAGTACCATAGCCTAAGAGCCGGAGCAAAGATATGTTACAAACGATCAATAATTTTAAGACATTAAGAGATCTCTACCAGATAACTGGAAGATTTTTTACGGACCTGAAAAGAATTTATGTATGTTAAAATTTGTATTCCTTTTTCTTACCTCATGCTCTTCCATTTCCAGATGAGGAACAATATGAAAAGAGTTAAGATCATCTGGTGCATGGTTAGTTCCATTTTCTACCATCATTCTTCCAATATTATCTGTAATTTCAATAGCACCAGATAATTGAACACTATCACCATCATCTAATATTGAATCTGTTAGACTAGGTTCTTGTGATTTGCTGGTATCAAATGAAATATTTGGAAAGTCGTACACAATTTCCATTTTTGAAATATCCAGGTAGCTTGTATCCTAGAACAGAACATAAAGTTGTAAATTGAAGTAGTTCAGATTAAAAGAAGTATTTTGTCATTTTTGGCATAATTTCTAAATAAGATAGTCATGAACATGAATAGTAGCTTACCAATCCTAATTATAATAATATAACCTAACAGCTTTGCACGCTGACAATCGAAAAAATTAGCAAATAGGCGATATTTTGAAACCTTTTATTTAGTATTTAATTTAGGCCTAGTATTGAACTAAAAAATCCAAATACCAAACAAAAAGTTTGGTAACTATGCAGCAGTTGGTACTTGTGGAAAAATATATATTTTTAAACATTTTTCCATGTAAAATTACTTGCTGAACACGATTATAATGGTCTTTTTTGTCGGAAACGCTGCTGTTAAATTCACTTAAATGCTACTTAAAGTACAGATTTCAATGATTGTAATCTGCTGCCTTGGAACATTTAAACGACTTTTCCGACAAAAAAGACCGTCATATTCATGTTCAGCAAGTAATTTTACATGGAAATTAGTAAAAAATATTGATTTTTCCACAAGTACCAACTGCTGCATATATACCAAAAGTTCATAAATAAAGGCTAGGCCAGTTTTTGGTACGTAATACTGCAAGTAATGTGTAGAAAAAATCTTTCTGCCATTAACACCACTACCCTAAACTTTTGCCAGTTTGTTAGCTATTGTTATAGGCTAGGTTATGTTCGAAATAAATTTGTATCTGTCCTTCAGATAAGTTTATACCAAATCTAAACTTACCAAATCAGGCATGTTATTTTTCCAACATTTCATTGAGATCTACACCGTTTTCTCCTTCATTCTGTGTAGGTTTATGTGATATAGGACTATCATTGCAGACATAGCTATGCTCTTGTTGTATATTTGTCGACTCCTGAAACAAAGGCAATTAATTATTTATTTTACTGGAAAATATTAATTTCATCTTATTTTAATGTATATTTATTATTATTACAATATTTCATTATAAATATAAGTAATTATTAGTCAAGGCTCAAAAACCTATTATTTAACCTAAAAATTATGTGCTTACCTGATCAGTTTTCCAATAACGTAGGCTCATGATCTGGTTCAGAAGAATCAGGGGTTTGAACTTTTGCCATTTCCATAATTAACAAAGTTCTTCTCTTTATATCCATTTTGTAACACTTAGACACAATACAGACATAAAACAATCATTTATGTTACTCTATTATTATTGTATTGCAAGCAGGTTTATCTAACTTCAAACTTGGTTCCTGTATGCAAAACAGCTGATCAAGATGAAGACTACACAACAAAGAGAATCAAGTTGGTTGGTTCTGTTATGCATATTACAAAACCAGTCTCTGAATTTTGAAACAAAGAACCAAGCCACTTGGTTCCCTTATTCATAATATTGAATCCGACATACAGCATTTGATGTTTTTTCATGATTTTTTTTGCATTTGTAGTTTCAAAGCCAGTTAAAGTAAAAAAATCAGGGTATAAATTCTTTCAAGCTCTTCAAGATGGCGGTGATATCTCAATTTCCCAAAAATTGTTGGTTGGTTTCCATTATGCATATATAGGTCCATTTATCCTTTAGTTCAACTTTTAGTCTTGTGAACTTTAGAGCTTAGGACTGACTGTACTTTAATCCTATAAGTATATTACAGCCTGTGCCACTCTGTTTAACTGGTCCCGGCTTAAGTGAAATGCTTGATTATCAGAATAGTGTCCCTAACAAGGCTTTAAAATCTTTTTATCACTCTACATGTTGTTGTTTTTGTCGTACATAGTAGGTATAAGTTGCAACGTTGATTCAAATTTTCAAACAAAAGTTATGCGTAAACATTTACCATTTCAGTAAAATGTACCAGATTTAAAAGTATATCCTATGTCTACCTCGAACATTTATATTTGTATTTTCTATCTTCATTAATTGATGAGTTAGAATTTATAACAAGCAAATGCCTTCAGATGCTAAATGCAAACATTATGAAGTTCTCTATTGGTGGAAGTGCAAAATTACTTATCCAAAATATTAGTTCCCTTCTGGAATCAAGAGATATTTTAGTGTGAAATAATAATTTCCTAACCCTTTATGTATTGAGTGTCCACATTGTAACCTGTACAGTATGAATATCAGAACACAGAAATGTGCATTATTCTTTATAGTGTAGGACTTAAAATCCTGTATTTCCTTTGAAAAAAATGTTGGATGACATAGGAGAAATAGTCATCCAATTATCGGCAGGAGCATTCATAAAGTTTTGTTTTGAACATGTGGAAATAAACTGCCCTGGTGTCAGTTACACTGAGAGGACGATGTTGATGTAAACAGACTGTACGTCACAGAGGGTCCAATGTGGTGAGAAGGATGGAAACGAAGAACCTGTCAAACCTGAATTCATGTTTCCTGACAACGGCAGATGCTGCTGGAACCTGCAGATTTATTTATGTAAACCGCTATATATGCATTTCGGGATTTGCTTTATTTCCGGCAGAGGCAAGTTATGTATAAACCTCACTTAACTTAGTGCACTTAGATTTCTAAACATGTAAAGTTTAAAATGGATAACTAGTGGTATAATTATTTCGGAGTTCTGTCAAATATTTCGGACCGTAACCAAAATGTTATATTGAATAGCTGGAAAATTACATAAAATAATGAATTCATGGACGTGTCAGTCTTAAAGTGCATGTTTTATACAAACTACTTTACATATCGTCGCGTCATGAAAGGTGTACTGTAAGTTCAACTTAGCTGTACCACATATATATGTTAGTAAAATAAATACCTCTTGGGTTTTGAAATATCAGTTATCTTTGATATCTCAATGATCACCACTGAATTAGAGAGGAAATTCACTGCATCTAGTGTCATCTAATTCTTGTTTCCTTCTTCCTTGTAGTATGAAGACTTCCCAAAGAAGATGATCGACGCCTTTGTGGAGAGCTAATGACAAGACTGCTTCTGAATATATCTGTACCATCCTCCTTCATTGTGTTAGCTGTGTCGCTTGGCCTCAAAAAAATCCATAGAGCAGCTCCTCTTAAGATAGAAGGAGGATTTCCCGCAGGTTTGAACATAGGGAATATCTGTATGTTTTACATGAGCCATAGTTGGATTGACGTGAGGGTGACTTCTCTTGACTCTTTTAGTCGCCTGTTACGACAATCAAGAAATTAACCAGTCCTCGCCGAACCTGGTGGGATTATATTAGATATTTTCATTGATCTTTCTTCCTATTCAAATGTAGCTGTCAGGATCGTTTTAAAAGCACCAAGACACGATACAAGCTGTTATTATTACCCGAGAGTATTTTTACCTCTTCCTTGCAGATATTTAATTTCTAAAGTTCAGAATATTGGAGATTTCAATTGTGATATATTTCGACTCGAATAATTCTTTTTCAGATTGAAGATCAAAGTTATTAAAATAAGAGAAAGACTTATTAGACTTCACTATTCCAGCAGATGCTCCCAATTTTCAATTCAACACAGTCGTTCGACCACTATTGAAATTGATTTATATAAAAAATATTGAGTAGTGAAGTAACATTGAAAAGTTTCAGAAGCGTTTAATTTACTGGATCCCCCTGTTTGTCAGCTCTGTTTTTTTAGTCAATTCAGTAGCGGGAATTGGACCAAGACAAGTATAAATGTAAATCTTATAAAATAATTGCTTATTTGTAATCAATTCATGAACTCCATAATAATTTATATATTCAGAAAAAAATGCCTGTAACCGACAAAAAGGAGCCCATTATATATGGTGCAAATGCCTAAGGATAGTACAGAAATAAATACATATATTCTTACTTAATTATTTTTCTTCTTATTGTCAAACTTCCTACATGTATTTAAAAAATAGATATAACATTATTTTTAACTAGGCGTGTAATAACAATATGGAAATATACATGTAAGCTAGTTAACATGCTGTCTTGGTTAAAATTTTAAAGCATACTAATTATAAATACTGCTGGAATTAATACATTTATGCTTAGAGAGGACAAAGAATAAATTGTAAAAATAAATCTATTTATTTTATGTTAGGAAAGGCGTGAACATTTGTCGATTTTCACCAGCTTTAGTAAATAATGATATTATTAGGGTTTTATTGACGGCATTCGCTTTTATAAACTTTAATTAGAACAGGTTCCAGGCGTAAGTAGTTGGATATGTTGCATTTAATCGATTTCGGTTTATTTCAAACAATATTTCGTATCTTTCAAAATAGGTCAGCTATAATTGTGTTAATACTATAGTTATATTAAAAATGGTTTTACGTTTAATCTGTTAAAAAAGGTAACATTTGAGGCAGGAAAAAAATTGAAATGCTGAATTTAACTTTGAAAACTCTTCATTGTTATATTTTTTATCAGACGAACGGCATTTGCTATTTATTACAAAATGTGTACCGATAAATTTTATATTCTTCCTTACTAGCATTTAATTATAATTTTTGTAGTTTGAAAGAATCTCTAACGTAAAAAATATTTTTTTCAATACAAATTTAATCGCAAAAAGTACTTGCTCCACTGAGAATCGAACACGGGTCCCTCACTTGACTGTATTACCACTACACCACAGAGCCCCTACTTTTTGCAATTCATTTATTTTATATTTAACCATTGCTATGACATGTTTGTTCAAAGCAAACACTCACGCACAAATATATTTTTTATACACAATAATTATTTATTTTGGAGATAGTTAAATTGTACACTGAAAATGCTTAGTGCTGAAACATGTGTCTTAGTGCTACAAAATAAACTGTATAAATGGCATTTTAGTTTATTATTTTTTATGTTATTTTACGTATGACATCTTTTGTTTCGTTCGAGCTTAGAAGTGGTACTTTATACTGTGAATTTTGCGTGATATTGCATTCTACACAGATTTTTTTTACCGTAAGTGGAATACTCTTATATGAGACAATCAAAATAATTTTGATAATTATTACCCGATTAATAATAATATTTCTTTTTCGGTTTTAGCTGTTGATAACGGATGATTTGAATCGGGTTTCATTAGTACAATTCTCATTGTCTTCTTTTGTTATAAACACGTGCTATAGTTGTTTGTAACACGTAAATATTGTCAATTTAATGTCCACAACAAGCCCCTAGTGTCATCTGTAACTGTCCTTACTTGCTTAAATTTATCGTACCTACTACAACCTTTTATATTAACAAACATAATTTCCATTTATTGTTATCGTCTTATTTAATAATTACATACCTCTGACAGCGAAAATTATTATATGTATAATAATGTATATTAAAAATTACTAGATATTAAAAAAGTATTACTACTAACTATAACTACGTAACAAATTAATAAAAAATGAAATGTTTAAACGTCGTACTAAAAAAGGAAAAAACAGGTCTAACATTATTCTTACGGAGTAAAATTCAAGCTCTTTATATCAAAGATAAATGTATGCATTTCACACAATCATAACATAAATTCAACAATAATTCACCAACATCATTGTAATGTATCCTGTATCATGTCTCATATTATCAACAGGGTAAGTGCTACGATACTGCTAATTTTATAAGCCTCTCTCACACCATAAAGTAATACTGCCATAACTATAAACAACGCCTTATCTGTCAGCACAGACACTAAAACTGTCGTCTCCTGTGCAATAAATAAACACATATTGTGCCCTGCACTGTGAATAGTTTATATTCCTTTCCCTTCCTATTATCCTTCTTAGAAAATATCGTCATTTTGCATATAAAAACTAAACGCCATATGTATTCAGATTATAAAATTAATAAACTCTATTAGAGGTATGAAATAATATATGAAAAATAATCAATGGACTATTTGGTCTAAGTGATCTTCATAAATATTTCCATATATCCAAGATCTATTTTTATAATGATATATACGAGACTGTATATAATAATAGACTAAATAATGTTCTCTTACTATAGTAGATCTATCAATCTAAAATAAAGTGAATAAATATTTAACAGTACAACATTCTTTTGTTAAAATTACAAATTTTATTTAATTAAATTTACCAACATACTCATTTTAAAGTTTAACAAAACCTCTAATTAAAACATTAGTGAGAAAAATACCTTCAGGGTACCACCGTGTTCCTTTTTGATCCAATTAAAAAGTTTGTTTAATTATTTTAACTATTGTCGATCATGATATCTTTCAAGTTGGAACCGCACCAAAATGTTACTATCACAGTTAAAATCTTAAAATAACCCGGCTTCGGTATGAAGCACTATAGTGCTCCAAAACAGCCAGGAACAGTAATACACTTCCACAGGTGTGTGAAGGGAGAGCTGTATCGTAATTGGATGAAGCTTAAACAATCACTAATCAGTTTGACCAATCAGCGTTCAATATTCATCCTATATGTTACTAAACTGATGACATCATCTTTATTGAAGTTATGTCTTCTTAATTATTCATAAGATTTCTTAAATTGCCCTAGAATAATAGTATGGAATCATAACAATTTATTTTATTTTGTCGAAGTCTGTTGAATGGTTTTGTTATAATGACAGCTAATTGTTTCCGTATCCTGATGTTTCGTGTGACTAATATGTTTCAAACCACGTGCAGGTATTGTGGACTTAACTTGCATGGCATGTTTATAGGCACTGAAATCGTCCTTAACTGCATGGCACGTCATAGTCACTGAAATCATCCTTAATCAGTCTCAAACAGTTCTTCAGTTTTTGAATCTAAATGTGGCACATTTTGACAACTTAAATTTGGTAATTTGTTTTGAATTATTATGCATTCATTTTTAAAATTAATGTATGCTGTATTCTAAACCTTCTCCTGTAATGTCTTATATAATATCTCCTTAGTATTCCACCTATCTGATATTTTAATAGAAAAAGTAATTAAAATATAAAGTACTCGAACTTCTGAGCTGGGTGATGGAGAAGTTGAGCGTTCAAATATCAATGTGTGGGTTACGGTTTTCTATATGCTGCATGTCCTATACACCCATCTGGTAATCTTGTTATTACGTCCAGAACAGCTTAATATTTGTTATTTTAACCTCTTTGTTATATTTCCTGTTAGGAAGAAGCATTTATATGTTATAGATATACTGTACATCTAAGCTGTATTTTTGAGGAACAAAAATGCTTCTATATGTAGCAACTCATAGCTTCGGCCTCTTTTGTGTTCCTACTATTGCGATATTTCCAAAATACTCCTTAAACAGTTTTCCGCAAAAGATGTTAATGGTGATCCTAAGTTTAACATGCGTTTGGAATTGCTTATTTCCGAGATGTTCTTGTTGCCAACATGGCTACCCACAAGACCAATAGAACCAGTAAATTTTCACAAATAGAGTTTGAACATTCCAATGAACTGAAATGTACTATTTTTAGTAGCGATGTAGAAGGAGTATGCGTGCAGCTTTACTTCATACTTCAGTCGTCTAGGTCAATATATGAGACATTTATTGTGCTTACAGGCAGATGTAAAATGGATTTAGACATCAGCAACAATATTGAAGAGGTTTGGGGTTACTAATCAGCCAATAAGGAGAATATTTAGCTTAGAGTACCATATTACAAATTCTCAGTAAGATCGATTCACTGAAAATTAATATGATACGTTGTTGTTCTTATACATTTAGTAATTTATATACGGTAAAATAACTATGTAGATTTGTTAGGAAATCACAAAAATAGAAGTAAACTGATTTCTCATCATTTAGGTGTAAATTGTCATTGATGAATGGAGCTGACATTGACTCTGGGCTTCAATGAACGGTTACTTCGTTAACAATTTGACTATCGAGCGGTGCACTGTTTGACCTTGGGACTATTTTTTTCTTTAAATGACAGTTAAATCATATAAGAGAAGATTAAAAGTTTGGAAGTTTTACCTAATTATGAGGTAGTTTATATAATATGTAAAAAATGTATGAATTTTAATAAAAACAGATTAAAAGACAGAATTATTTTAAGAAAGGTTTCATAGTAAAGAATTAAACTTATTATTTTGTATGAGTTTTTGTTACATTAATAATTGTTGTACCTTAAACATTATTAAGAAAAACATTATATTATATACGCAGTCAAAATATGTATTATACGATATTTGTTAATAATCACGCCAATCTATAGTAATAAAATAACTAAAACTGTAGCAATTCTTTTAAATATTTTATACACGAAATTAGAATTTACGAAAATATGATTGAAGTTAACATTTGAGATGGATGTAAATTTCAGAACCTTTCTTTACAAGCAAGAACAACCCACAACCATTGTTATATGACACAATTTATTGGTTTTATGCTGATCATATTGCCTTGTTACCCGCCAGCCTCCTTAACGTCCGCCGCCGTAGTAGGCTACAATATCTTGTGTGGTACATAATAATTCTGTTGTTTAACCAACAAGTAAGATGTTTGCATAACACAGACAACTTTATTATTGCTTTCGTATAAAACTTTGTAAATATATAAATAATGTTTGTACACTGCAAGTATTAATGTATACAATAAGCATTATTGAATAAATTTAGGGTTTTATTTACTATTAAAAAGGAATCACTATCTTGAAATAGAGAAATTCTTAAGATTACACATAAGTTGTACTTAGTCTGGTGAGTCTGGTACTGATGACATCTATATTTACACATATTTAAGCAATCTAGTGGCGGGAAGGTCACACACCTTCTTAGAATGGTTCAGGTTAAACCTTATTTTTAAGTGAAAAAAGTTCTTACCTGTAGTTTCGCACGCAAATTCCTGCCGAATAATAGTGCTGTCATATGTATATGGTTTTTTAATTGTATACACGACCCTCTAGTCTAGGTAATGGTGACAAAAAAATGTTATAATTTCCAGTAAATCCCCACCCTAATTGTCTGAATAGCAGTGATTCGAGACCATGAATTGTGGAGGAGTGAAAAAATAGCCTATCAACCAAATACTGAATTGTGTAACCCTCTATTATACGTACTTAATTAAATATCCTCCACAATTACAGTTATACTATTTTTAACCATTTTGAAGTAACCGTAAAGTTGAAATCCGTAACTTTCTTTACTAAATCACATAAGATGTAATAGGATGAAATCCAATGGTGTTTTAAGTAAGCATAAATCCTATGATATATGATATGGAATTAGGCATATATCAGATACAAATTTTCAGTGAAATACAATGCAATTAAAAATCCCTTATTAATAACAAACTAAGTATGTACGCAATTTTTAATTATTTATTATTCTGATATTTATTATCAAATTAACTACCTGATGGACATAAGGTTATTTACATTTAGGATTACAACCTTCATTTAGTAATCTTTTCGTTTTGTGGCAATATTTGTTTTTTTTCTTGTATAAAAACTTTGGTTACATATGCAGTTATGTTAATTGCGTATTAATTATGCAGAATTCACAAAAACGCTTCTGAGTTAAAATTAGCTACTTGCTTCCGCCAGTATAGTTTAGAATGGTCACATATACACGCTAGCCACGTCCAGTTTGTAGGGCCCTTTAGACCTCGCAGCCACCCTGACTTGATGTATTTTTTTTTTTTTTTTTTTTACTATAGGAAAATGCATTATGCACCGTCAGGGACAGGTGTTCGCCCTGGTGTGTGGGACTCTCACCCACTAAAAACCTACCGGTCCAGGCATTGGAAACCCTCTCGGGAACGCATCTCTGCAACTACTTCAAGAGGGTGCCATCGTTCGCCCAATGGGCATTACTTCATTCTAAAATCCACCAGCATGAACTATTCTGGTGCTTTATAGCTGCTCTCTTCTTTTTTGCCTTAGCACCCTCTTGCAGAACGCAGCGACAGCGCTCCACGATTCGGGACTGGACAACATCTCTTCTATAAGAGTCTCCGGCGAAACACGCCCGATAGCTGCCTCCAGCTCTCTTCTCTCCGTTTCCCACCTTCTACATTTGAAGAAGGTGTGCAAGGCATCGTCCGTACTGACTTGATGTATTGGGTGTTAATAACCAACGTTAGGATGTATCCTAATAGTTCAAGTCGATACGCTCATATTTCGTAGTATAAATAATTAAAAAGTCAGCGCATATTCTTTACGCGGGTAAAAGTTGATTACTAAAACCAAGTGGTCTTCACTTGGCGAATATCTAGATTTACAAATAGAGGGTTAAATAAAATAATATGTTATCAACTGCACGAATAGCATTGTTTTTTTAAACTTAAGTTGGTACATAAAGTGATTTGTTTCCGTTAATTTGTTAAAGAGTTTTGGCAATCTGATCAAATATTGCACAATTATAGTTTTTTTTTAGTGCGCTATACTCAAAATTTGTGATTTTCTAGTAGAGGTGAATGCATAATAGCAGCAGCTATTTTGTACATCCAAACTTAATAGTGTTACGACGTTGAGTTCTTATAAAATAAAAATAAAATTAAGCTTTTAAGTTTTAATTTTTAATTTTGTTCCTTGCATGATAAAGCCGTTGTTCACTTCACAGTGCAAAAGTGTCATTACTAGCTTAATCTTATTATTTTATGTTATTTTGTTTTAAAAAAGTTTACAAAAATAAAATAATATTACATTGTTAATTTAAAAAATTTAATTTATATTATATATTTTTTACTTATATATTTCTTCCTGTTATGTATATCTTATCTATTTTAAATATATTTCATACAAATCTGCCTATTACAATAGCCTCAAAATTTATTGTGAGTATAACAATGAATGCACAATAAATGAAGCTTTGTGAAGAGTTTTTTTTAACTCGAAAACCTTACAGTAATTTGTCACTGTAAGGACAGATACATGTTTTCTCATGGATTTTGACGTATTTTTTACATAAGTATTTTTGAAAAGTGAAGAAAAACTAAATCATTAACAGAGAAAATCGCTGAAATGAATACTTTGATTCTTAAGTTCAATATCTTAAAGAAGAGTTAACAATACCTGTAGCAACACAATAGATTTCTTCCTTTATACTTCTCTTCCATTCACTTCTCCGATGTCTCTTGTCAAGAACTAGAACTCTTCTAAAAAGATGACAACAGTCGCCTGGAGACGGTTTTGAATTTCTGTCATATCTGTCAAACAATCACTTAACATTCTTTTATTCAATTGAAAGAAAAGTATATCATATTTACTGATTTGTATAAACATTATCTATTTATTACATAATGATTTGACAAATTTTGTAAAATTACTGATTACTCGATTGTTAGTGTTAAAGTGTAATTAAAATCGAATCATCATAATTTAAATCAATTTTTATAATTAATTACAGCCCATTTCCGTGTATGTATGATTTAAATGTTTTACTTTACTAATATTAGTCTTTATAACCCTTCCAATTTTAAATAATTAAAGTAAAAGATCTAAGGCTATCCTAATTTTTACCAAACGGTGCAAACGAGATGCATATATTTATTTCTGAAGGAAGTATTAGTCCGATAAGGCAGAAAATTGAAGGTAATTTCTGATAGCACCTAAACATTTTCTACCTGGGCAAATTTTTATATTTTTATGAAACTAAATATGAAATATCCCACCAGGCTGGAATTGAAACATTCCATAAATACTGTGTTATTAATAAAACAAAGTTTTAACATCGAATTTACAATATTTAGCAAATCTGGATTAAATTACTTTACTTATGATCTAATTTTGAATTTATCCGAGAAAGCAGAATACTGGACTAGTCCGAGACAGAGAGGTAGGATCTCAACCGATGAAGTAGGAGGAGAGGTATTTGATATGATATGAGCTTTAACAATTAAACAGTACCTATAGTTAGAGTGTTGAGTAAAACACTCAAGCGATAAATCTACTGAATCTTTGATGAAAAATCTTCCCTTTTATAGTTCACACAGTACTGTAGTTGATTGTCTAATAATACTAAAGACAAAGCCATGCAATGGCCGAATTTATCATCCATTATTTATAGTCCAACTTTCACTCTTGGGAACTTCAGAGCCTATGGATTGATTCCGCTTTAATCCCATAAGTATATTACAGCCTGTGCCTCTCTGTTTAACTAGTCCCAGCTTAAACTGAAATGCCAGATTATTGAATAGAGTTGTTAACACCGCTATTTTTTTTAACTCGATAAAAGACTCGTATACAATTTGTTTTATATTATATTTTGAATTTAACCCTTTTTTAATTGTCTCTTGTAACCTCATTGCTACCATACATGATTTATGTATGAAGCTGTTTGCATTACACAAAGCATATTAAGTTTGTAATTCTTTTAAATATTTGTAGAAACATTTAATATGTATGGATAGGCTGACACTAAAAAATAAATATAATGAGATATTATATTTTGCTTTTATCTGTCTTCTCTATCTATTGATGCAGAATAATTCTAAACAAATAATTATCTTGACAATGGTAGCAATCTTTATCAACACGTTGCACCAGAAGTCAGCCGTTGAAAATTTGCTCCACTGGAACTCTAGTTCTTTTCTAGTAAGTTACTTTATAAAATTCTATTCGTTTTACTCTAACTTTTCTACCATTTTTCAATATTTTATTTTAATTCACCACATCGTGAGATATTCAGTCTAGATATCTGATCACAATACCTGAAAATCTGATTTTTAAATTCGTTACTAAAATTACCTTGAGTTTTAATCTGTAAGAATAGTTTTAAATATAATAAATGTAATTTAAGAGGTTTTTTGGTGTTTGCGTAAAAATTTAATAGGGCAGTCCGTCCGTCTACCTGAATGCCTCCGCTTTCTTTTTCCTTACGTTATTTCGGGTCTATAGATACTCTGTTCTATTGATTTATTGTTATCGTAGAATTATCGCACATGTCTCATCTTATATTCAATAAAGCTTATATATAAAGTTCATGAATACCCATACATGCTTTGAGATTTTTTTCTTAATAATGGATGGAAGTACAGTATAACGGAGATTCGTATACATAATATTTTTTAAATGAGACATCTTCTATGAAACTGCAACAAAAAACAAGGGTAAAAAATGTTGGTTTTTTAATGATCTTCTTGTGGGCCTAGATTTAACATGGCCGCTAGTATTGCTGGTGCTTAGAGCCCTTTATTGCTGTAAAATGTATTCAATATAGGACTTTACATTGGGAGAAGCAGTCACACAACAAGTCGAATTTTAAAAATAGAATGCACCCAACTTATTGCCCGGGACACTCGTCCCGTCAAGTTTTGTTTTGTCAAGAGGGAATAAATTGTCCTGGTGTCAGTTACACAGAGTCATGTTGATGTAAACAGACTGTACGTCACAGAGGGTTGAATGTGGTGAGAAGGGTGGGGACTGCGAGTCTGTCAACCCTAGATTTACTTTTACTGACAATGACAGATACAGCTGGAACTATCGGATTTATTTGTGGTAAATACAAAGGTATTTATATACTTGCAGTTACCCGCGGCTTCACACGCAATTTTGTGAGTTTTGCACCTGTGTCAGCACTTCTGGTTTAAGTAAATTATATATCCGACTCCAGTGTTGATTTTGTATTTTTCCCGAGATCAAGAAAATGTGTTAAAAAGTGTTTATTTATGATCATTGCAATTTACTTCGATTTTAGCATATTTAATTACTTAGCTGATTTGGAATTATAAATTAGCTGACTCTTTTCTTATCAAGAATAAATGTAGATCTGAAAAGCCTACTTTGTCAAAAGACAACTAATTTAGGTTTTATAAGTCTTTAAATGCAAATTAAACATTTCTTTACATTTGAGCCAGGTTACCCGTGGCTTCGCATTTAAGGTTTTACACCTGTATGAGCATTTCTGGTTCGAGTGAATTATATGTCCATGCTTATGTTAAGTTTGACTTCTTCCTAAGATCAAGGAAATAGGTAAAAATGTATATTTATGGTCATTGTAATTTACTTCGAATTTAGTATTTTTGTTGCGTAGCTGATTTTAAATCTTACACGATCAAGAAATCATATACATAAACAGCTCTGGGAAGCCTATTTTTTTTTTCAAAATACAACTAATTTAGGTTTCGTAACAGTCTTTAAATGTAAAGTAAAAGTTAGACTACATTGTCTTTTATATCTGCACGGCTAACAGGTACCCGCTCCTTTGCAAGCAATTTAGTAGGCGTTGCACGTGTATCACCATTGCTGGTCCTAGTGAATTATATTTCCGACGTCAATGTTGAGTTTGCCTTGTTGCCACGATCAAGAAAATAGTCAAAAAGTGTATAGTTATGGCTATTGTAATTTATCTGTTCGTAGTATAATTTGCTCCATACTTGGTTTTCTCTTAGTTCCCGATCAAGAAAATATGTACCATAGATAAAAAAACCCACTTCTGGCAAAATAGAAATAAGAATGAGTTTTAAACCAGTATTTAAATGTATAGTAAAATTTAGATAGTATCACTATCTTTTATACCTAATACTTATAATTTAATAACAATGTACAGTTAATACTATATTAGCTATGATACTCCCAGTTTGTTTCTTTATAAACTGAAAAATATTGCTAATGGTTTAGTAAATGTATATCTGAAAATAGTACATTAGTTCAAAAGCACTGTCCAGCGAACTTTCATTAAGCAGAGTTCGTGCCGACTGCTTCGAAGGGAGTCTTCAGAGTCAAGTGCTTATATTTTAGGCCATTTTATAAAAAGATACACCTAATCACTGAAATCTAAAACGGCTTTGAAAATAATGGTTGTTCCTACCATTATTATAAATTATATTATTATTAATTATATTAGAATGTAATTCCTTATAAATGTAAACAAATAATATACAATGTTTATTCAGAACAGTATATTACATTTGGCGGGTTCTTTAAAATAATATTTCTCAACTTTTGAGACTAAAGGTGGGTTTTTTTCGTTACTTTAAGGACCGGTGGGGCGTAGCACTGAGGGAGTTTTGAAATAAGAATAGGCCTATATTCACTCCAGCGCCGTAAGAATGTCTATGTACAATTTCAGTATAGTCGGTTGACTAGTGTAAGCGTGAAAACAAAACAATCAAACAAAAGCACTTTCACATTTATAATATTATTAAGATTAGTATTTAGGGTATTGTTTTAATTCAGTACTATACCAAAAAATTTAATTTTCTATGTAGTAATTAGTTTGATTTGACAAAAATCCAACCACCCTCCCCTTTAACTTACACAGAAATTATCACTGAAGATTTATATCTACAGTTGGTGGGTTTTGTCTCCTAATGATGCACAAAGGGATGAAAGGACTCTTGTGCCGGGGATGGAAAAACAGGAAAGCGGGAAAGCGCGACGTTTTTGTACCGCTCTCGCGGGATTGTGTGAGCAGAAAATAATGGTTGGCTTCTTACCACGATCCTTCCCGCATAACACTAATGCAACTTTACATTTCCTTAGAGTTGCTTTCTTCCCTAAATTCATATTTCTAAGCAGATGTTGTACATAAAATTAACCTATAGCAATTTTCCTCATAGTACTACTTAAACATGGAATTGTCCTCATAGTACTACTTAAACATGCATTTGTCCTCACAGTACTACTTAAACATGCAATTGACCGCGTAGTAGTACTTAAACATGCAATTGACCGCGTAGTATTATAAGCTACATAACACGGTTGTGGAAATGATAACTGCTCTAAAAACTTAAACACGATGTAACTTCAGAAAAAAATCTAATAACTATCTAGGCCACGTTCTCTTATCAGCTATTATCACGTTATTTCATTCCAATATGGTAGCAGTTTTTTGTTGTTGTTCAGAATGTAATTTTAAGGAATTAAAAAGCTAAAGTGTTCTAGGGTACTAGTAAAGGGTCCTAAACCTTTAAAAATAAACAGTGCTTTAGTATCTGAAACTGTTTCGAAATATAGATTATGAATGAATCCGATAAGAAATAAATATTTAATAGTCACAAATCCACCTGTTTCTTCCGGCTGAGTTGGAATGACTATTTTACATTAAAGAACAACACCTCAAGATCAGTGCAACAAAGTGCAATAATACATTGTCAAATCGTACGGTGTCAGTCTATCTGTAATTAGTGTCAACGATATTTCTTTTCATACGGTTAAACAATTTTGGGCGTAATTTAGGAATCGAAAGAAAACTTCACTTTACAAGATTTGACACAATAATCTTTACTTCACGCTGTGACCTAATACAATAATGACAAATGCCTTAAAACTTTTCTCAGTTATGTGTTCATGCAAAATATTGATGTAGGCTATCACCAAAATTCAAATAGTATTTTAACCACGAATACGTTGATTAGTCCCATATGAACAGTGAATCTTTTTATTAACCTCATACGGATCATTATAAGCAGTGTACAACAAATGGAAATTTATTTATTTTTGTTTGTAAAATTCTGTTTATTAATTCTTTATTTTTGTCTTTTATTTAGTTTGGGTCAAGAAAGATAAGTTAAAATGATAAAATATATTTAGATCGGAACTCCTTTGAAATGTGCATTAAATTGATCGTGATTTTGTGTTGTATTTTATTTTATTAATGGAACAGTATTATTGAGTTATAATAAGAGTACTATATCATTCCAACACGTCGTATCCTAAATATTCCAGACACTGTTTTCACGAAAATCGAGTTGGCATAAAACAGGCTACAAGAGTAGCTTCCACTACATGTAACTGCCGACTTAATTGCCTTGTTGAGAAGATAATGGGGCAGTTGTACTGGGACTTATGCAATCGTGGTCGAGTCTTGTGTACTGCTCCAGCTAGCAAGACGATACGTAAACCCCGTACTTAGATCCTACTTAACCGAAGATAGTGACTACCTATTCACCTATTCAAATATATCCTCTTCGATAAGACATAAGAAGATAAGCTTGCATGTTTCACACAACATCAACTTGAAGATTATTTATTAGTTTTTAATAGGTACAAGATGTCACATTGGTAACTACATGACATATTCATATATTATTTTGGAACGCAATAATCTCGATGTAGCATTTTTCTCACCAATTTAGATTCTTAACACTCTTTTCTCTATTGACATGTATACATAAAATGAAAGATTTACTGATAAATGTACTAAATGAGAATAAAGTCTTGAATTATTTAATTCAGAAGTACATAAATCAAATAGCTGAGAACAAAAATTTAATAAGAACTAATAAGTTACATCCATAGAATATAACACTAACATTTTTCACAAATAAACTCCAATACTAAGAAGTTATTATTCATAGAATGTCAGTTGGCGTGTAGGTACTTGCAAAAGCTCATGCCTGACATATTGCAGAATGCAACAATGTAAGTTTTAGAGTTCAATTACACTATTAGTACAGATGAAAACCTCGAATCGCATCCCAATTTGGGTGAAACGATTTTGCAAAAACTAGAACAGAAATTTTAAAAATGCAGTGGAGCGTTTCAAGAACCCTTTTCAACCTACATATAGTGGTAGGCCTAGAATTATGTTGAAACATAATATATATTTATGAAAAAAACGTAGAATACTACATGTATTAGCCGTAACCTAAACATAAAAAATCAGGCGAGATACGTCTGATGGCGATTACTATAGTTACGAGATGGTAAACTAATTATACTAAATTTGTAATCGCGTGAAAAATAAGCGTAATTGAAAAAGAACTACTTTGTACATATTTGATTATTTTTCCTTTGCATGTTTAAGCCTCTATGAAAGGAAAACGCAACGTATATTATGATACAATGTAACATTCAGTTACTCTTTTCAAGCTCTAGAAAGATATCCAGCCAGTTTAGCAAGAACGCCGATTTCCTTTCCAGAATATCTCAGCGATGTTTTTAAACGATACATTTTATAATAACAAAGTTCACACAACTAGAAGAAAAAGTTTAATCACACCTACTTCACTGTAACTTTTTTTTAATCCAGTATTACCGATCAACATTGCAGGAAATATTCTATTAGCCCTACAGGCTTCATAGTTTTGATCTAGTTAAGCTACGATTTGATAACAACCAGACTCTTGCAAGAATGATTCTTTTTAGCAGCATGTTTATCTTTATAGTTAATGCTACGTCAGGGTTTTTTTTTTTAAATTAACTGGAAACTGGTTACATCCAAAACTTTTAAAAATCTTCATATTTCTTTCATTATTTAATGTAATTATTTCACGGAACTTTTACGAATTATGATCGCTCATCGCTTACGAATTATTCGTCACATAATCACATGTCTCATCACCAATTTTGATTCTAGAACAGTTGTTGCACTATACAGTAGCTTCCCGTGGTAATTTCATATACTAATGTTTTATAAGACACATGTAGTTTACACATATAGTCTCATCATTTCGTACTTTATCAAAGGGAGCAGTCTAGAAATATGCATATGTATATATTTGGAGTGCTTCCTTTAATACAGTATTGCACGACAACATTACACATCACACAACAGTGGATGATCTGATTTAGATCTAGATAGACTTGAAGTAAATTAAAGTTAGTATAGTTAGAATACCGCAGGGCTAAGTTTATCTCGCATGTTTTTTCTTGGATCTACACTAGTCTCTTCAAAAATGCCACAGGCTTCATAAGCATAACGATTGCTGATAAACAATGGTCCACTGGGTCAATATTGTACACGTGTGTATGTTGTACACGTTTAACAGGATATGTTGCAGGACTTTATAAAATGAACTATCATCCACAGCATTATTGAGTTCAATCAAGAATATATTATGGGAGAGCTGACTTCAATTTAGTTAATAACTCCCGTTATACGTTTAATTGAAAATTCGTTTTGCTGTTGTACGACATAAAGTTTGAATAGTTTCAAATATAAAGTAAAAGTTGAATGCAAACGTCAAATTGACTTGAAGAAGTACTCATTTAAATTAGAACCATAAATTTCTTGTTCGTATATAAGGTATCATTTTAATAAATATATTGTGGGAGTACTTTTTATAAATACTAATTATAAGCTTTAATAAATGGAAGATAAAGTTACCCTACTAAAAATTTGAATCTCCATACTATAATATGTGTCAAAGCGTTTTAATCTTTTTGGAACATTAGAATAAAACGGTTTTCATCAAAAGCAACAATGAATTCTTTAGTTTAATGGTTACATTGAAACCATAAAACCATTGTTCATATATCAACACAAAGTATCGATACTGTTGTCTACAAAACCTTTCAGCGTAATGGAACGCCAAATGCTGGATAACAAATGTAATAACTGTACGAGTTAATGTACTCTTAAGAGGAGTTCATACAGTACCCATGACTCACGCTCTTAACGTCAGCGCCAGGCACACTATAAATATTGTTGTATAGTATTATGTGCAGATGTAATGTGGAATTGTGGATATATTCATAATTTTTAGCCACTCTACTGTAGTATTTTTAAATGTTTTTGTAGTTTTCTAAATATTTAAATTAAAAATTCTCATTTTTATGTGATGAAAATATTTACTTAGATGTCGTTTTCAAACATAGGATCAATCTATGACAAATAGAAAAAAGTATTCTCTAAACTATATCAATGGATCTATTTGTTTCATACCAGCATCAATGCACCAATTATTCAACAAAAACTGAAACTAATAATATTTAAATATCAAAATATCTAAAGTGCTAGTTTCAATGTTCTTGTACACGTCGAAAGTCTTTGTTCAAAACCCTAGAGAACTAAGAGGTTTCCAATTACGCATCTTATTATTGGATCACATACACTAGAGTAAAGGTATATTAACAGGGAATACATAGCTTGAAATGTGTTTTCTGCTGAAATGCTGTATTTGAGCCATTAAACATTATGATGTGAGACGCTGTATCCAATTAGCTGAAATAGCAGGAAGGAGGAGTTTCTAAAGAATATCCATTGTAAATAACCACAATTTTTACAGTCATCTCGGGTAGCATTTAAAATAACTGAGGCATACCTGAAGTGGCTCTGGTCGACATACGTCATAGGACATATAAGGCATTAGATCAAGAATTTTATTTGTTAAACCCCTCACGATCCACACAAGAAAGATTAATTTATCACAGCTTTATAATCAATACTACATACTTTTTCAGATGAAATCAATCAGCTTGGGTAGATAAAGCATCCACAGAATGATTTTACTCCATACTATAATATCATAAAAACAAAGTAATTGTTTATGTTTCATGGTAAATAACACCGTGGCTCAGATATATAGCACTACGTGATTTATTTTCCCCATCTTACACGAGAGTCCCTGCTTTCAAGACTGGTAGGTACGTTCTTCATCATCACAAAACCTATAGCCTCAGTAGAGATAAATACCACATGATATATATAACATTTTAATATATAAAAAGATTTTGTTCCAAATCTTGATTGGGGAAGATACACTTTAATGAGTACTGAAATATTTAGAGTATTCTCAACCAATCTGACCAATGTTCATTCAAAACCAGATTAAATTGAAAACATAACAGCTGATATTTCTCTCCAATACAAGCCAACAAATTAAGAATAAACACCCAATGAGTAATAAATAACATTAAAATAACTTGTCATTTTTAAAACATGATTATAGTAAGAGAATGGTATATCTGCAATGAAAGGATTTACATGTTTAACTTCAATATATTGAATATTTAACAGTTCTTGCTTTCCTTTATGAATGTAAAACAACTAAAAATATCAAGCTTATGTCCTAATTCATTAGATATCGGTGAAAAGATTTATCTTTATATTGTTATTAACGGACCTGCCATTGCTGATTTCAGGTATAAATATTTGCGTATTGTAATATAGAAGATGCAGTATTCAAATAATTTAACTATCCAAATACATTGCAGCAATGCACAAAACTCGTTACGGTCATGTGCATTTTGGAACATTTAAATTTATGGAGGAAAATTTGTCCAAAACAATCCTTAATATAATTTATTTTAACTAAATGAACACTTGCCCAAATTCTATCATAATCTATAGAATGTGTAAGCTTTCAGAGCGTATAACGCAGAAAAAAATATTTGTTTTCAGCAGAGACAGTTTCAGGAAGATGGGCTGAAAACAAGGCCATACAATCATCATAAAACCAATAGTCTCATCATAAAGTCTCTTGATGCTCTGGCACTTGGATAAAGCAACAACCAATCCTCTGCTTGAGACGAGCTCCGTTCACGGGTTAAAAACTTAAAATTTTGATTTTTTTGGATTATTAGTGTAAAAAATTATTTGTTTCTTCCTTAATAAATAAAAAAAAACACTCATGTATATACCTAATATACTTTTTTTCTATGATTTTTTAAACAAGTTGCTACACAACATTTTGTTCCGATTTGTGCACCAAAATATCAGTTACAGTACATCATTGTTTAGTGTTGTGTTTTTACCTTACTCTATGTAGGCTATAAGGCAAAAATGTGCAGCCATATGTTCAGCAGACAGCTGTAGTTTGTTTATGTTGTGCTTTTATTATATTAGTCAGTTCTGCTACAATATTGTGCACATATTGAAAGTTAGTGACATATTTTTCTTTTAGTTCATTAGAATATACTGTGCTGGTTTTGTGATAAAATAATGACTAAATCCAAAGGTGTATTTAAAAAGGTTAAGTTTAGGGGTAATCAATATACTAAGAAAACTGTTCAAAATATTGATTTGACTAGTGTACGCCTACAACCAACTACATCAACGCTTAGGTCTAATACTCCTAATTCCAGCAAGTCTATCCCTACTACAAGTACTAGTGCTTCAACAAAGAAACTGTCACCTGGGTTAGGAAACTATGACAACTATATAAATACTGGCAATGATGGAAATATAATTGTAAGTGTAAATATTTTATCTGTAGCAATTAGTTCTTTTGTAAAATGTAAAAACTGTGATTCCACCGAAAGCATTGTTATCGAAGAAGATGTTACAAAGAGAAATGGTCTAGCTTGCAAACTACTTGTGAAATGTAAAACATGTTTGTTCACTACTTCTTTTATGACTTCTAATAGGCCTAGCCCATTAAAACCATATGAGATCAACACCAGAATGGCTTATGGATTGCGTGTAGTAGGAAAAGGGGTAACCGCAGGTCGAATGTTATGCGGTGTTTTGAATTTACCTGAACCTGTTACAGAATTTATTCCAATATATAAATATATATTACCAGCAATAATTCAGGTTAGTCAAGACAGTATGAAGTTAGCAGCTTCAGAAGCCGTTCAAGAAAACAATGGGTGCACAGATTTGGCCATAGCTTGTGATGGGAGTTGGCAAAGAAGAGGACATACGTCATTGAATGGAGTCATAAGTACTAGTAGCATAGATACTGGAAAAATTATTGATGTAGAAATACTAACAAAGTTCTGCTTTGCCTGCAAGAAAAATAAGAACAAGGCCCATGACTGTAAAAAAAACTTTGTAGGATCCAGTGGCAGCATGGAAGTTGCAGGAGTAAAGAAAATATTTGAACGATCGGTGGAAGATCGAGGAGTGCGTTACCTCACTTACTTGGGTGATGGCGATAGTAAAGGCTTCATGAGTGTTCTTGAATCTAAACCATATGGTGAAGATGTGATCATATCTAAGTGGGAATGTGTTGCTCATGTTCAGAAGCGCTTAGGTACACGATTGCGAGGTCTGACAAAAACTATGAAAGGCGTTCGACTTGAGGACAATAAATTGTTATATGGTAAGGGTATAGACTTTCCAAAATAGAAATAGATACCCTTCAAAATTACTATGGGGAGGCTATAAGAAGAAACAAAGGAAATCTTGAAAACATGAGGCAGGACATATGGGCCAGTTTCTTTCACAAGCTCTCAATAGATGAGGATCCACATCACGGTCTTTGCCCCAAAGTTATCAAGTCCTGGTGCAAATACAACCGTTCTCAGGTCACCAAGGAAAAGTATTTGCATAAACACTCACTTCCAAAGCCAGTTCTTGATGCTGTAAAACCAATCTTTAGGGATCTGTCATCTCCAGATTTATTGAAGAAATGTTTACATGGACTTACTCAGAATCCTAACGAGTCTTTTAATAGTGTCGTTTGGAATAGGATTCCTAAGACAGTTTTTGTAGGATTAGATACTCTCACTTTAGGTGTTCAGGATGCTGTGATCTCGTTCAATGAGGGAAACATTGGAAAATGTAAAGTGTTGGCTAAATTAGGTATAAGTCCAGGCTCCAATATGATATCAACAATGAAAAAACTTGATGCTTTGAGAATTAAGAGGGCAGAAAAAGCGGTGACCGAAGTTACCAAAAAAGCTCGACAGGCTCGAAGAGGTGCCAAGTTAAGAGAAGAGGATAGGCTAGAGGATCCTGACAACCCAGAGTATGGAGCAGGAATGTTCTAAGGGAGTAATATTGTGAAATTTATTAAATTATATACATATATTAATAGTTTTGTGTTTATTCGCGAATTTCCGAAAACCCAATTTTCAAGTACATATGACCCATTATCTCAGGAACCTTAAAATCAATTTACTTGAAATTTTAAGCCTATATTATGTACCTATATTGCTTTGTATACTAGCAATTTGAAGCATTTAAAAAAATAATTAAGCCTAGTACAAATTTTTTTTGTTACAAATTTTTAGAAAAAAATTACGAAAATCTAGAAAATGTCATAAAAGAAAAACTATAAAGGCCATATTATTAAAAGTGCTTGGAAAGGTTAGACATGATGTAGTCTCCATACAGTAAAAAAATCAAGCTTGTACCTACTACTGTTTCTGAGATAACGGGTCATGTTTTTTCCTAATTTTAACATTGTTAGTATAGGCACCCGTGAACCCCCTTAATATTGTGTATCTTTTCATCACTGTGTCTTCCTATAGAATACACAAGTTTTAATCCGTACATTGGGAGTTTTTTAAATTAATATGTACGTAGAACGTAGGGGCAGAGAAGCAGGGAGATATGTTAACAAGCGTTGTAGTTACATTGTTATTCGTCATAGAAAATCTGAAAGATAACACAACGTTTTTAATTTTTCATCAACGCCTTCGTTTTGCTAGGCTTTATAAATAAATTTTAATATCGGACGGCGTTCATGTTTTTTAAACCTTATAAAGACTTCAATAATTTGATATTAGGTATGAACCCTCCATTAGGCGCTTAAAATTAGAAACACCATCAGGCGCTCACGGAGGTATCCTCCAGGTTAGCGAATAATGGATATCATAGTCGTTTAAACTGTTTTTATTTGTTTAAAAATTCATACTGATTTAATTACAATGTAATATATTCATTTTTAGAAATTAAATAAAAATTACTCTCTTATGTAATGAATTTTCCAAATAAGAAATTCAAAATCTTAAAAAATGTTATTGTATAATAACAACATGATTTATTTTAAGGAATAATGCAAATTGTAAAAATGTTTAACCTACTGTAATAATATATGGAAATTAACTTACTTTTTAACTTCTTACAAAAACAACTTACTTCAGTTCTTGAGATATTATACAATTGTAATGTCAATCATTACTCTGAAATAAAAATGTATTCTTTACTAAAATTTATTTTAACACTACACAAAGTTTCAAAACATTTTCCTTCTGGTTCTTGTAACGACAATGTTCACTCCCATAAACAGTACTGAAATGTTCCCTAGCACACGGGTACTGTACTGACAAGTCTCTCGTCTTCATTCTCCATTTCACAAAATTCAAATAAAATATATTGTAAAACTTAAAAAGAAACCATCACAGGTCACACATTTAGGCGCACACGGATTATTACTCCATAAAAACTAAACACAATAAGGCGCTCATGGAGTTTTGGTCCAAGCTCTACAAACACAACATCGGGCGCTCACGGAGGAATCGTCCAGTCTCGCACCGAAGTAGACCTCACACTGACAGATTTTGACAAAGATAAGCAGGAGGCTATTGTTTCGCTTCCCCGAAAGATGCTCGTGAATTACACTGCTGGAAACGACTGCCAACATCAGAAAAGTATTAATATTTTTAATAATAAAAAATACACGGAGGAAAACTCCGCTTAGCGCCCGATGTAGGGTTAATACTGGTAAAATCTAGGTTACAAGTACCGAAAATGGAACGGTGCAGGGAAGGGCTGATGCTCGTGGCACCACCCCACCTGTAATAAAAAACTGGGGCTTGTGTCAACACTGATGCCGCACTGGTAAAGAGGTGATAAGCACATACACCCCTGGTATGTATACACTAATAAACAGCAGAGTCAGCGTGCACGCTAGCGTTAGTCGGTTCCGATTAGTGGCTTAAGACAGAATAAACCACATAGCCATTACTATTTCCTACATATAACGAAGTGTCATATACTGCATATTCTTCATACTATGTAAAAAGATCTGTTGGATAATCCTTTCTTAACAGTCACCTCCCGCAGTAGACTAGAACAATCGAATTACCCTTTCACCCCAGAACTCGATATTTGCGGTTAGTGATGTGCCGCCCTGGACATCAATAAAGGTGCCCAGATTTAAGTAACACATCGGTTTTTGCGGTACCCATCGGGCTCAACTGGAAGGTATAAACCAGCCAGAAGTGAACCCTCCTGTGGCCCATCTCCAGAAGTTAGTTGATAGGTTCCTCACATAAAAGAGGAAATATCCAACAATATCGTCAAGAAGAGGTTATGTTAGCTCTAGATACACCCTGAGCGTTTATGAAACCATGGGCGACTAAAGTATGATGGAGTATTGTTAGCTCGTTATGGGCATTAGTTCTTCAGGATTGACCTGGTGCGACTTACTGTGTACACGTGATCTGTTGTCTCCAAAGTAGACAATCCAGGCTAGTGAGCTGGGTAACGGGACAATGTTGATGTTAGTTTTCAACTCACAAAGTTTTACCAATCCTATTTTGTAAAAGGGTTCCGTATTTCTAATAATATTATATACCATATTGAGCTTGTATATATAAAGACGTGTACTTAGTCATTTGCTTTAAATATTTGAATGAAGAACGGTTTATTCTTGGTCTAGAGAAACTGTCTGATGACCCATTCATAAAGCGCCCTTTGCGTAAGTATCTCTGAGGGGTCTTTAATAATAAAACAGTTGTCGTTGTAGTTCATCTGTAATTCTAACAGCATGCATTTTATAAATAATGATATGAGTGCTTTGGTATTGTATTTATTTTATCTATGCGGATTTTGAAGTACAAGGAGAGTATAAAAATGCGAATACAAAGAAAGAATTAGTTTCTCAAAACCAAAAATAAACCCTTCTTTATTCAAATATTTAAAGTAAATCAAATGACTAAGTACACGTCTTTATGTATAGAAGCTCAACATGATATATAATATTATTAGAAATACGGAACCCTTTTATAAAATGGGATTGCTAAAACTTTGTGAGTTGAAAATTAACCTCATCATTGTCCCGTTGCCCAGCTCACTAGCCTGGACTGTCTACTTTGGAGACAACAGATCACGTGTACACAGTAAGTCGCACCAGGTCAATCCTGAAGAACTAATGCCCATAACGAGCTAACAATACTCAATCATACTTTAGTCACCCACGATTTCATAAACGCTCAGGGTTTATCTAGAGCTAACATAATCTCTTCTTGATTATATTGTTTGATATTTCCTCTTGTATGTGAGGAACCTACTAACTAACTTCTGGAGATGGGCTACAGGAGGGTTCTCTTCTGGCTGGTTTATACCTTCCAGTGGAGCCCGATGGGTACAGCAAAAACCGATGTTTTACTTAAATCTGGGCAAATTTATTGATATCCAGGGCGGCACGTCACTAACCGCAAATATCGAGTTCTGGGGTGAAAGGGTAATTCGATTGTTCTAGTCTACTGCGGAAGGTGACTGTTAAAGTTGGTGGGGTTTGTTTCCTAACAGTCAAAAGTTCTGGCCAGCCTATGCATAACAGAATACCACCCCTTCATGCTTTGACTGGAGGCTGGTTCAGAGCTGTCTTCTCTTCCTTCCAAGAGGTCATAACTTTAGATAAGTGGCCTAAAACTTTCCTCCTGGATTTCGACAGGAGACGGCCCCAACTCCCAAACATACCTATTCAAAATGCCCTGTCAGTCCGGAATCAGTGGAAAGGTCCTTATAGAAGTAGGTGACATTGTTTCAGCTTCTTGTCTTAAGGAAACAAAAAACTTCTGGAGGTACGAGGGGGGATGTAATATGTTTGAACTTTCCTTTCCCACGCGATTTTTGTGGTGGAAAAAATTACCTTTATCACTGTCTGTAAACAAATTTTAAACTGGGGAGAGGGTATACTATCCGGTCTATGACAACGTTTAAAAGTACCGATATGACATAACCCATATCTGCTTGTATATTATTGTAATCACGGTGACTACAAACATTGAATACACAATACCTATTCCAATTATTGTAAATATTCATAAAATAGTGCATCTATATAAAACAAAATTACTATTTCATTTCATCCATTTTTCAATATTGTAATCTTAACTAAATGTTTGTATTAAAATATTATGCTAAAAAGAAAGGAAATTTGCCAATATTTATTTCATTTACATAATCTATAATTATAGAATATTTTATAAATCTATGATAGAAAATACATATTATCGATAACTTATTAATATCAAAATGTTGTAAAAATACTTTCCATGTTTTGCTATAATGAAATAAAGTACTTGAGAACACGGAAAAGAAATCTCTTTGTTACAACCACATGAATGTGTTTGTTAGCTACTAGAGTAGCTAATTAGACTTTATGAGAAAAACTTTATTTCGACTTAATTTACAGCGAGGGACGAACTAAATTATTCCAGTATTTGAAGATATATATATATATATAATATAATATATATAAAGCAATAACCTTCATTATAGTTTTAATAATGATGGCTCACAAAGAGATAACTTTTTCAGTTCATTCTTGTTTCCTACCAAACTATACTGAGTCACAATCAAAAATGATTACATAACTGAAAATTATTAATACATTTTATAGTTTTAATTTAACTTAATTTATTGAATTTATTCCAAAATTTTTTGATCATTGACATATAAAATTACTTATTATTAAGTATAAGAGAATTTTAATACAGTTTGGTATCTAAAGAGCGTATTAAAATGGTTAAAGAGTTTTCCACATTATTTTTAGATACATGTTAAAGGAGTAAATTTGACAGTTTCATAAAGGTGACAATACTATTGAATTTAACAGTATATTTTTTATTATACAAATAGTTAGTCTTCTGTTCATATATTATTGTAATTTGGTATACATGTATACATATTTGCGTACCATTGGTTTTGGGATCTTGGAGTCACGACCGGGGAAAAATTTGAGGTCTGTTTATGCAAAAATTGTCTGAAAGTAATGTCACAAGGATTGAAACCATTATTAAGTCATTTTTAAAAATCTTTCTTGGTACAACTATTTTCATTACGTCTACCAAAAAGTGAAATTAATTATTCGAAATTGAAAGAAAGGAATATCCAACAGATCTTTTTACATCATATGAAGAATATGAATATGACACTTCGTTATATGTAGGAAGTAGTAATGGCTATGTGGCTTATTGTGTGTTAAGCCACTAATCGGAACCGGCTAACGCTAGCATGCACGATGACTCTGCTCTGTATCAGTGTATACATGCCAGGGCTCATCACCTCTTTACTCGCGCGGCATCAGTGTTGACACAAGCCCTAGTCTATTATACAAGTGGGGTGGTGCCACGAGCGTCAGCCATTCCCTGCACCGTTCCATTTTCGATACTTATAACCTAAAGTTTACCAGTATTAATACGTAATACCAAATTATTGCAGTCTTTATAAGGTTTAAAAAACATGAACATTGTCCGGTATTAAAATGTATTTATAAAGCCTAGCAAAACAAAGGCGTTGATGAAAAATTAAAAACGTTGTGTTATCTTTCAGATTTTCTATGACGAATAACAATGTAACCACAATGTTTGTTAACATATCTCCCTGCTTCTCTGTCCATAAGTTCTATGTACATATTAATTTAAAAACCTCTCAATGTACCGATTAAAACTTGTGTATTCTATAGCAAGACAACAGTGATGAAAATATACACAATATTAAGGAGATCGTCTCAAGCAGAGGATTGGTTGTGCTTTATCCGAGTGCCAGAGCATCAAGAGCCTTTATGATAAGAGTATTGGTTTTATGATGATGGTGTGCTCTTGTTTTCAGCCCATCTTCCTGAAAATGCTTGTGCTCAAAAAAAATATTGTTTTCTGCGTTATACGCTCTGAAAGTAATTTATAGATTTTGTTAGAATTTGGGCAAGGGTTCATTTAGTTAAAATAAAGTAAATTAAAGATTGTTTTGGACACATGTTCCTCCATAAATTGAAATGTTCCAAGGTTCACATGACCATGACGGGTTTTTTGCATTGGTGGAATTTATGTGGATAATTTAATTATTTGATTACTGCATCTTCTACATTACTATACGCAAACATTTACACCTGAAATCAGCAATGGTAGGTGCGTCAATAACAATATATAGATAAGGAAGGAAAGAACAATTAAATATTCAATATATTGAAATAAAAAAAGTAAATCTTTTCATTACAAAGATACCATTCACTTACTATAGTCATGTTTTAAAATGAGAAGTTATTCTAATAATATTTAGTATTCATAGGCTGTTTATTCTTAATTTGTTGGATTGTATTAGAGAGAAAGGCCAGCTTTTATGACCTCGATTAAATCTGGTTTCGAATTAAAATTGGTCATATCAGTGAGGAATACAAATATAAGTACTCATTAAAGTGTGCCTCCCAAACAAAAATTTGGAACCAAATGTTTTTGAATGATTTAAAAGGGTATATTTATCTTAATGGGGCCTATAGGTTTTATGATGATGAAGAACGTACCTACCAGTATTGAAGGTAGAGATTGTCAAGCTACATAATTGACATTTGACTCTTCTGTATGATGGGGACAATAAATCACGTAGTCATACATCTCTGAGCCACGTGTGTTGCTTACCATGAAACAATCAAATGCTTTTTTTATTATATTATAGTCTAGAGTAAAATCATTCTGTAGATGCTTTATCTACCCTAGCTGATTGATTTAATCTGTACAAGTACATAGTATTGATTATAAAGTTATGATAAATTAATTATTCTTATGTGGATCATGAGGATTTTAACAATAAACATTCTTGATCTCATGCTTTATATGTCTTATGAAGTATGACGACCAGAGCCACTTCGGGTATGCCTCAGTTATTTGAAATGCTAGCTGAGATGACTGAAACAATTGTTGCTTTGTTACAATGGATATGCTTTAGAAACTCCTCCTTCCTGTTCTTTCAGCTAATTGGATACAGTGTCTAACATCATAATATTTAATGGTACAAACACAGCATTTCAGCAGAAAACATACATTTCGGGTTATTTTTCCCTGTAAATATATCTCTGCTCTGGAGAATGTGTTTCAATAATAAGATGCACCACTGGAACCTCTTAGTACTCTACGAGCAAGGACTTTGTAAGTGTATAAGAAAATTGAAACTAGAATGTTAGTTTAGTTTAATCTTTTAATATTGTTAGTTTTGGTTTTTATTAAACATTCGGACCATGAGGCTGCTATGAAACAAATAGATCCATTGATACCGTGTCTATTTTTCATAAATTCTTATTATCATTGGAAACGAAATCAAAGTAAATATTTTTTACAGGAAGCAATGAGAACAGTTAATTGAAATCTTTAGACAAATACAAACCAAAATTAAAAACCACTACAGCATATTAACTGAAAATTGTGACTTTATTCACAATTATATCCTATTTGTGGACATAATACAGTACTGTAGAACTATATTTTATAGTGTGCATGGAGCTGAAGTTAAGGCCGTGAGTTATGGTACTGTATGAACTCCACTTAAGAGTACATTAACTCATACAGTTGTTATATTTTTTATCCAGTATCTCGCGTTCCATTACGCTGAAAGGTTTTATAGACAACAGAATCGATACTTTGTGTTGATAAATGAACAATGGTTCTGTGGTTTCCATGCAACTATAATACTAAACAATCCATTGTTGCTGTTGTTAAAAAACGTTTCATTCTAATGTTACAAAGAGATTAAAACGCTTTGACATATATTATTGTAGTTGGCGCTTTAACGTTATATTAGGGTACTGTTATCTTCCATTCATTAAAAGTTTATAATTATTATTTATAAAAACTATTCACACAATATATTTAATAAAATGATGCCTTATATACGAACAATAAATGTATGGTTATAAAATTTAAATTAGTACCCTCTTGAAGTCAATTTAGCGTTTATATTTAACTTCTATTCTTTATTCGAAACTCTTCAAACTTTTATGTCATACAACAAAACGAATTTACAATTGGAATCATAACGGGAGTAAAATACTAAGTCCTGTGACATCCTGTTAAACCTAAAACATACACGCCTGTACAAAATTGATATGTGATGACCCTGTGGACAGAAGCGGATTTGAAGATTTTCCGCCCCTGGGCTATCCACAATTTTTTTTCAAGCGATTTGAAAATCAGACTAATTATTTTACCATCTTGTAACTATAGTAATCGCCATCAGATGTAGCTCATCTAATTTCTTAAGTATAGGTTACGGATGAAAACATGTATGTGCAGGTTGTAAAAGTTCTTGAAACGATTCACTGTATTTTTTAAACTCCTGTTCTAGTTTTTGCAAAGGACAAATTACGATTGAATTATTGTCGGTATTAAACTGAAAAAGCTTTTATTTAGTAAAGCGAAAAATAAGAGAGAAATGGGGTCAACAGCGTTAGACACAACTTGGAATGCGATCCGAGGTTGTCATCTGTACTGGTTGGAACTTTGAACATAACATTGATGTGTTCTTTAATATATCATACATGAGCTATTGCAAGTACTTACAAGCCAAGCCAACTGACATTCTGAGAATAATAGTCTCTTAGTATTGGAATTTAAATTTTTGATAAATCTTTTTATCTTCTACGGATTTAACAATATTTATTAAATGTTTGTTGTAAGCTGTTTACTTTAAGTACTGTTCAATTAAATAATCTAAAACTCTACACTCATTCAGTGTATTTATCGATGGATCTTTCATTATATATACAGATCTATAAAGAAAAGTGTCTTAAGCATCTAAATTTGTAAAAACAAAAAATTGCCACATACTTATAGCTTACTTAACTTACTTTTAGTTATTTTCCTATATATATTTTTTATATTGAGATTATTCTGTCCTAAAATACTGTATAAACACGTCATGTAGTTGCCAATGGGACATCTTTATACCTTAAAAACTAATAAATAATCTAAAAGTTGATGTTACGCCACATATGCAAGCTTATCTTCTTAGGTCAATACCGAAGAGGATATTTTTGAATAGGTAGTAACACTATTAGGTTAAGTAGGATCAAAGTGAGGGGTGGGGGTTACGTATCACCCTGCAGTGGTACACGATATTCAACCACGATTGCATACGCTACAGTTCAACTGCCCCATTATCTCCTCAACAAGGCAATTAAGTTGGCAATCACAGGTAGTAGAAGTTACATTTGTGGCATGTTATATTCCAAATAGATTTTCTTGAACACAGTACGCCGTGGCATAGATATTCAAGATATAATATTCTTATAGAATAGAAAACCCAGTAATACTGTAAAATTCCATTAATAAAATAAAATCAGATATAACATCACGAACTATTGAATGCATATTTTCAGACAGAGTTCCAATCTAAATATTTTTAATCATACATGTATTTACCCAAATTAAATAAAACACGAAATAAAGAATTAAAAAACATAATTTAACCAAGTTAAAAATAAATAAACTTTCCAATTTTGTACACTGGTCATGATGATATATATGAGGTTAAATAGTTTAATTTCATTGTTCAAATATATGTGGACTAATGATAACATCGCAATCGTGGTTAAAATACTATTTGAATTTTGGTGCACTAGTCTACCATTAACATCTTGCTTGAACACATTGCTGAGAAAATGTTTTAAGGAATTTGTCCTTCTATTAGGTCACAGCAAGAATTAAAGATTATTGAGTCAAATTTTATAGAATGAAGTTATCTTTCGATTCCTTAAGTAAACCTAAAATATGTTTACCCTATGAAACTTTCATAAATAACTTCCACAATAACTACAAATAGACTCACAGCCGTGAGATTTGACAATATATTGCACTTTGTCTAACAATATATTGATCATGAGGTGTTTATCTTTATTGTAAAATAGTCCTTACAACTCAGCCGAAAGAAACAGGCAGATTTGTAACAAAAGAAATATTACCTATTTATTCCTTATTAGATTTACTTATAATCGAAATTTCTAAAAAGTTTCAAATACAAAAACACTGTTATTATTAAAGGTATGGGACATTTTATTAGTATCCTTGAACACTTCTCGATTTTTCTCCAAGTCCTGAAAATTTAATTTGGAAAAAACAAATCAATTGACCATCATACTGGAATGAAATTACGTAACAAGCTGGCCAGAAAACGTAGACTAGATAATTATTAGACATATTTTCCGAAGTTACAGCTTGTTTATGTTTTTAGGGCAGTTATCGTTTTTATAAGCCGCGTTATATAGCAAACAATTGTACGCGGCCAATTGTATGCTACTATGAGGACAATTGCTAGAGATTAATTTATGATAAAAATCTACTTACAAGTATGAATTTAGGGAAGAAATCAACTATAAAGAAATGTAAAGTTGCATTAGTGTTATGCGGGAAGGCGCGGTAAGAAGCCAACCATTATCCGCCGCTTCACACAATCCCGCGAGAGAGGTACAAAAACCGTCGCACTACACCGCTTTCTTGTTTTTCTATCCCCGGCAAAAGAGTCCTTTCATCTCTTTGTGCATCATTAGGAGACAAAACCCACCAACTGTAGATATAAATCTTCAAAGATAATGTGTGTGTGTGTGTGTGTGTGTGTGTGTGTGTGTGTGTGTGTGTGTGTGTGTGTGTGTGTGTGTGTGTGTGTGTGGGTGTGTGTGTGTGTGTGTGTGTGTGTAAGTTAAACGAGAGGATGGTTTGGTTTTTGTTCAGTTAGACCTATTACTACTATAAAATATTTACATTTTTTTGTATACTACTACAATCAAACAATATTCTAAATACTAACCATAATAATATTCTGAATGCGAAAGTGAATTTCTTTTTTTTTGTATTCTTGCATAAACTATGCAACCATTTGCGCTGGAATTTGACATGGACTTCCTTAGGGTACCTGGGATGAATATAGGCCTATTATTATTTCGAAAATGCCTCCGGGCTACGCCTCAATTGTTCTTTAATAAACTAAAAGGAAACCCCACCTTGGTCTCGAAAGTTGAAAAATATTAACTGAAAGATAATTTCTAAAATAATCAACTGTTCAGTATAAATATTGTTCATTATTTTCTACTTGACTGATTTTTATATAATAGTTGTAACGCTGTTTTATATTTTAAGTACTCATCTATGTTACAAAATGCCCCAAAACATAAAATGGTCAAAGTTTAACGCCAAAGACTCCCTTTGAAGCAATCGGCAAGATTTATGCTAAATGAAAGTTCGCTGGACTGTACTTTTGAACCAATGTACTACTTCCAGGTATATATGTTCTAAAGTATAAAAAATTTTTCCTCAGTTTATAAAGAAACAAACGCGTAATGTCATTGTTAATGTACTTCTGTACAATTGAATCAAATATTAAGTATTAGACCTAAAAACAATGTTACTATCTAACTATTAATTTAAAGACTGTCATAAAGCCCATCTTAATTAAATTTTAACAGAAGTAGGCTTCTCTTATCTGTGATAAACCATATACAAGGTGTTTGAAAAGTATGGGTACGGCTTAATATTTTAAAAACCATAGGAGATAACATCTATAAACTTTGCACAGTGTAATATGGCTATGTAAACTATTTTTCCTTGCTATTACCATGACATGCCAACAATGGGGGGACGGCCCACAGAGGAAAACATGGAAATCTTAAATGAAAGCATGGGTCGAGTGATACCTCATTTGAAAGATCTCACTTAGTAGAGTTGAATGCCGCAAACCGCATCTCAAAAGGTTTATCCAATTTGAAATGGCGGGTTGTTTTAGGTACACATTGTAAAGTACATTATGCGCTGCCATTTCTGACTGGATCGTCGTATTCTGATGCGGTACGCGGCGTTTCACTCTACTAAGCGATGTGTTTTCACTGACTTTTTTTTAATTAGCAAGTTATGTCATAAATGTACAGTATAACACAATAAATAAAACTAAAATGAATTCGTCGTCTGTATGTTTATGAATTAATTAAGTTCTACCATTGTTCTTTGTTGGTGAAATAGTTAACTTACCACTTAATTTTTGAATTAAATTTTTTTGTTATTTTTTATAAATACTAATCAGTGAAACCATTAGTTAGTAGAGTGAAACGCCGCGTACCGCATCAGAATACGACGATCCAGTCAGAAATGGCAGCGCATAATGTACTTTACAATGTGTACCTAAAACAACCCGCCATTTCAAATTGGATAAACCTTTTGAGATGCGGTTTGCGGCATTCAACTCTACTAAGTGAGATCTTTCAAATGAGGTATCACTCGACCCATGCTTTCATTTAAGATTTCCATGTTTTCCTCTGTGGGCCGTCCCCCCATTGTTGGCATGTCATGGTAATAGCAAGGAAAAATAGTTTACATAGCCATATTACACTGTGCAAAGTTTATAGATGTTATCTCCTATGGTTTTTAAAATATTAAGCCGTACCCATACTTTTCAAACACCTTGTATATGGTTTATCACAGATAAGAGAAGCCTACTTCTGTTAAAATTTAATTCAGATGGGCTTTATGACAGTCATTAACAGGTTGACTGCCATGAGTACCATATTGGTACTCACTCCAACTTTTTGTGGAGCCATGAGCACCAATATGGTACTCAGTAAATTGGAAATTACAGCTGATTAAAGATTGAGTTATTTTATTAATATTGTAAACTATAACCTTGAAATAGTGTTTATTTTTTTAATAAAGGGTAATTTTAACTAATAAATATCTTAGCAAGGGAAATTTGATTTTGAAACATGATCAAGTTGGCAATTGTTACAAATCATGTTTTCATTAGCTAGTCACCAAACTTGACGTGTGTTAGCATTTCTGCTCAAGTTGTTTCTAGTAAATATGGAAGACGATAATGATGAATATATACTTCAGTTATTAGATGAAAGTTTTAGAAGTGGTGAAGGTGATGAATTAGGTTACAACAGTGACCATTTAGTTGAGATTTTTGACGATGATTCCGATGCTGACCCAGATTTTGTTGTGAGTGAACATGATAGTGTTAGTGATGGCGATATTGAAATCAGTCAGCCCGGTCCAAGCACGTCTACAAAGCGTAAGATATTTTCAAGTACACCAAAGAAACATTTATCTCATAAGAAACCTAGGTTATGTGTTCATAACCAACAAGACAAAACAATTACTTTGGATTCTCAAAATACATCAGATAATCAATCATGGAAGCCTGTAGACTCAACTTTTAATGTTTATCCCTATAATCCAGAAAATGAGGCTGTAAGAATCAATCCGGATATTATTGATTCTATATCTAATTGTTCGCCTATTGATTTTTTTCAGCTGTTTTTGGACGAGGAAGTGTTGTCATTACTAGTAACAGAAACAAATCGATATGCCCAACAGTGTTTAAAAATAGCTTTTAGTCCTCATTCCAGATTGGCAAAGTGGACAGATTGTACAGTGGAAGAAATGAAAAACTTTATATACATCTTGATAATGATGGGTCTGCAACAATTGCCGAGCCTAGCCCATTACTGGCGACAAGACGACATGTACATCACCGGCATTCCTGAAATAATGTCAAGGAATAGGTTTGAGCTCCTTTTGAGAATGTTTCATTTTTCGGACAATGAAACAGTGCAGCAAGGTGATAGGCTGAGTAAAGTATCTAATTTAGTCACAATTTTGAATGAAAAATTTAAAATGTATCTTTCACCGAAAGATAAGATTTGTATTGATGAATCTGTAGTTCCATTTCTAGGGCGGCTAATATTTCGTCAATATTTGAAAAACAAACGCCACAGATATGGTGTTAAAATGTTCAAACTTTATGTTGAAGGAGGCTACACTCTCCAATACAAAATATATTCTGGTAAGGAAAAAGAACCTACAAAGGACGTTTCATCAAAAGTTGTCATGGAACTAATGAAGCCTTACCTAAATTTTGGCCGAACTGTGTATACGGACAATTGGTATACTAGTGTCCCACTGGCAAGAACACTAGGAGAAAACAAAACTCACCTAGTTGGAACCCTCAGGAAAAATAGAAAAGAAATTCCGAAAGACGTAGTGAAAGCAAAATTGAAAAAAGGGGAGATTTTAGCTAAAAAGAATGAGGACAATATTGCTGTCCTAAAATGGAAAGACAAAAGAGACGTTTTAATGCTCTCTACAAAACATGGAGCTGACATGCAAGAGGTTGATGTGAGAGGTGGCAAAAAGAAAAACAAACCTGTTGTAACAATTGACTACAATAACGCCAAATCTTATATTGATTACTCAGATCAAATGGGCTCTTATGGAACTCCACTCAGACGATCAGTGAAGTGGTATAGAAAAATTGCCATAGATCTTTTGCTGACAACTTCTGTTATAAATGCTTTGTATTTATTCAAAACTGTAACAGGTATACCAATGAAAATTACTGAGTTCAAAGAAAGTTTATGCAAAGAACTGAAGAAAAAATCAGCCTTAGTTTTAGTGGAACCTCAGCAGCGGCAACATACTTTGACTAAAAAAAACACACAAAGTAAATGCACCAAATGCTATCAAATGAACTGCAAAGAAGGAGGTAGGGAGTTAGCGCAGAAGAAAACAAAAAAGGTGTATAATGTATAATGTACTTCACAATGTGTACCTAAAACCAGGGTTGTATTTCTAAATAGGCTAAGTAGGCTGCAGCCTAGAGCGGCAAAATTAAGGGGCGGCAGATTTGAAAAAAAATTAAAATATTAAAATGAAATATTTGTGAAATACAATATTATTTTCCTTATACGAGTTTAAGTTTGTGTTATATAAATAGAGCTTTTAAGAAACACATACACTTTAATTTCCTATTTCGTTGTATGTATTACTACAAAATATGTACGAACGCCTTGTTCCTTCGCGCAACGAGCGGCGATCTGCCGATTTACATTGGCAACACCCCCTGGCAGCCGGCAGCCCTGGGTGGCTGGCGCGACAGCTCTCCGCTCCCCTGCCCCTCCCCACCTCTCCAACACTGGCGCTCAGCTGATAGTCACCTGACGCTGTCACGGACCGACAGACGCACCCTCTGACTCACGACTCACACATCCACAGATTACACTACACTACAGTCTACAGTGACTACACTGCGCTGTCAGTTGGTGGTTGATGTTAGTGTTATGCACACGGCGGCACGGTTACGCCGGTTACGGTGTTATATAAGTCGTTGACTCGTTGTATTCAGCTAGTTCAATGTTAAAGTCAACAATCAATTGTAAGTATGATTGAATCTGAATGAGACTTAGATGTAAGAGTGGAGTGAATGGAACATTTTAGCTAACAAGTAACCATTGCAATAACATGTGGGTCGTTGTCAAATCAACTGTCCTTTCGAGGTCCCAATATATACAATTTTTAATAACTTTAATTTTAAGGGGGCGATTCACCATTGCAGTTTTAGCAACCTTTGGCCGGTCGGCTCCCATAAGCGCAATGTTAATTTCACGCTTGCAGGCTTGTCGAATTCAAATGATCATATTCCAACAGTGCTCACAAAATGTGCTCATAAAAAGTAATATTTTTTTTACGGAAATCTATTGACAACTAATCAATCTAGGGTTCTCGATTTTTTAATTTCCTCTCAAAAAATCTGTTTAGCCTTCAACGGGCGGTTAAAAATCACTAATTTTTGAACTTTTTGCCAAGTCCCCTACACTATATTATTTAATATTTTCAACATTTAAAAAACGGCAATCCTAGATCACCATTTGAGGAATACACCAATACTCTAAAATTTAGGATAACTTAATTCTGTGAGCAGTGATCATTTGAATTCCACGCCCTGTTTTCATGGTCAGCGGCGTGTTAGAGCACCCCCTTAATAAAATATACTCAATTGTCGTATGTGTTATCAATGAACCAATTAAAATTTAGGATAATTACTTTACTTGCTTATTACCGCTGTTCTTGTACTTATTACTCCTTATAAACCTCATGAGTGTTACTCTCTACATCATGGAATGTTAGGTAGGAACCCTAAATCATGAGTGTTACTTGGTAGTTTTAAGGGAAAATTGTTTAAACTACAGATATTTTGGCATATTTAACATATGTTTTAGATAAGTAAGAACAGAAGTACTCTAAAACTCATTACTAAGACAAAATAAAATTTTTTGGCGAGTGAAACTCAAAGAAATTGAAAAAATCTCATAAAAATTCATGTAAGTAATACAATGTATTTGCTTGCGTTCTCACAGAAAAAAGTCCAACATTTTTCCAGATCCCCTTTTGGCTGGTATATGTGTGCCCTCCAGACCTTCTTCCTTCTTCCCATATAAAAAGAGCTTTCAAATCTCGTTTTCTCCAGGACCCCTAGGATGGCAGTTACGCAGATTACGCTCCCAAATAACTGACTATTCGGTTCTAACGTAGAGTTTTATATTTTAGGCTACTACTAGCTTCTCTACAACTACAATGAGTGATGGACGGAAGAGGCTTAGCGGTGCGGAGTACAAGAAACGGGCGAAGAAGAAACTCGAAGAACAAGAACGTGTATTGAAACAAACCAAAAGGCTAGATTTGTTCTTTAAGACGCCAGGAGAACAAGAGATTGCACCAGTACTTGAAGGACCTGCACTTGACGATTCCGTTGACGAGACGGCCGGCCAGCTGGACGACAATGTTTCAGCTGGGCCAAGCTGCTCAAATCCACCAGCTAATCTAGCAAGTTTAAACGAAGACATCATCATACCTCACGAGATCGCCACTGAAAGCCTTTCGTTGGAGCTGCTGTCACCCTGCTGTTCCAGCGAAGATCCAGCTTTCTGGGTTTTGAATGATGCAACTCGAGATTCAATCGCAAAAAATGGGTTCAAACAAAATATCGACCTGGATTTCTCAAACAGCGTCAGAGAATACAAGGATCAAAAACGATATTTATCCAAATCTCTGTTTCAACGAACATTGAAAAATGGAGAGGTTCAGGACAGAAAGTGGATGGTATTCTCAAAAAGCAAGGGTTCTGTTTATTGTGGCCCTTGTTTGGCATTCAATTTCAAAGAGAAATCCCAGTTTGATTGTAAAGACGGATTCAACGACTGGAAAAATGGTGAAAGTCGGGCCAGTCATCACGAAAACTCACCAATTCACAAGTCGGCAATCATTACTCTAAAATCACGAGAAATTGCTCTGAAACGTGTTGGCAGTATGTTAACTGAGCAGCTAGACAAAGAAACCAATTATTGGAAAAAGATTTTGGCCAGGGTTGCCGTTAAGGCCTTGACATCAAGAGGCCTTGCATTAAGAGGCGATGATGAAATCTTTGGATCAAACAGAAATGGAAATTTTCTTATGGCTTTAGAGCTTATCTCAGAATTCGACCCTTTTTTAGCTACTCACATTGAAAAATATGGTAATTGTGGAAGTGGTCATACAAACTATCTCTCTTCCCAAACGTGTGAAGAAGTCATTGAATTAATGGCTCAAAATGTAAGACAAGAAATTTGTGAAGAATTGAAACAGTCAAAATATTTTTCTCTCATAGTTGATTCAACCCCAGACATGTCTCATGTAGACCAGTTGATTCTTGCAGTCAGGTATGTTTTAAATGACGGTGTACCCTGTGAACGATTTCTTACCTTCATCCCGTCAGTTGGACATACCGCAGAGGGTATGTTTAAAAGTGTGATGAGAGAACTAGGAAATCTGGAAATAAACATTGATGACTGCCGAGGCCAATCGTACGATAATGCCTCAAATATGTCGGGGACTTACAATGGTCTTCAGGCAAAGATAAAGAGCAAAAGTCCTTTAGCTCTATTCATCCCGTGTGCGGCTCATTCTTTAAATCTGGTCGGATCATCTGCTGCTGAATCTTGTGAAGAAGCGTGCAGATTCTTCATGTTGCTTCAAGAACTTTATGTGTTTTTTACATCTTCTACAAAACGATGGGAGTGCCTGATAGGTGTAATGGAAGATTCTTATCAGAATAATAAGACTATAAAAAGGGTGTGTCCTACACGATGGTCGGCTAGGGATGATGCATGTCAGAGCTTGCGAGAGTCTTGGGACGAAGTGTACAAGGCTTTGACAACAATTTCAAAAGACCCAACAGAAAAGGCTACAACCAGATGTGAGGCTCAAGGAATCGCTCGGAATCTAGAACGTTTTGAGACTGCATTTATGGTATGCTTCTGGAGCACTGCCCTCCATAGAATTCACAAAGTCAGTAAAACTATACAAAGTGGAACCGTTGACGTTTTGTTAGTCAGGGATTTGTATGGTTCTCTAGAGGAATATTTTGTGTCAGAAAGAAACAACTTTTCTTATTTCGAGGAATTGGGTATGAAGATAACCAAAACTGAAACATACGATTCATACGAAAAAGACACAAGCAGACAAACCAAGCGAAAAGTCTGGCCAGACGAAACCCGGAGTGAAGAAGTCAACCTGACTGGCAGAGATGACTTGAGAATTAACACATTTCTTCCAATTCTAGACTCCTTTATTTGTGAATTTAAGAGAAGAAAAGTGGCCTATAGTGACTTTGTAGATAAATTCTACTTCCTGACTCAATTGTGTGACAGCAAAACAGACATCAACATCACAGAAGAGGAACTAAGAAACAAGGCAACGAAACTTCATCAAATTTATCAAAATGACTTAGATTCCGATTTTATTGAAGAGTGCATTCACTTCCAAAAACACTGTGCTGTGGGAATGGACAATCCCTCAGATAAAACGTTGGAAGGAATTTCTACCTTTTTGAGAAAGAACTCGTTGCATGATGTTTACCCTAACTTGGACATAGCAGTACGAATTAGTTTGTGCATACCTGCAACTAATTGCGCGGGAGAACGTAGCTTTTCCTGCCTTCGAAGAGTTAAAAACTACTTACGGACAAGCATTTCTGAAAACAGGCTCAATTGTGTAAGTCTGCAAAAAATACACATTTTCTAAAATGTGTGTTATTTGGGCTGCAGTTCCATATAGTTCCACCGGCACAATCGAATACGAACATATCGATTGTTGATCAAGCTAAAACATCGTGCCGCGGCGTTAGGTTAGGTTATTTCACGTTATTTTGTGTTTCTCGGTCGGTAAATAACGTGAAATAACCTAACCTAACCACCGCGTCGCGATATTTCCCCGTTATTTGACTAAACATTAAAAAAATTTATAATACATTAAAACTGTTACGAAATGCTTTAAAAACGCCATCCAAATTACTATTTTGTTCCTGAAAAATGCAAATTTTCCCGGGGGGGGCCGGACAGCCGGACCCACTTTTGGCGGGGGGGGTGTGCTCCCCTTTTTGGGGCGGCAAATTATCTTAAGCCTATAGGCGGCAAACTGGTAAATCCGGCCCTGCCTAAAACAACCCGCCATTTCTGATTGGATAAACCTTTTGAGATGCGGTTTGCGGCATTCAACTCTAATAAGTGAGCTCTTTTAAATGAGGTATCACTCGACCCATGCTTTCATTTAAGGTTTCCATGTTTTCCTCTGTGGGCCGTCCCCCCATGGTTGGCATGTCATGGTAATAGCAAGAAAAAATAGTTTAAATAGCCATATGACACTGTGCAAAGTTTATAGATGTTATCTCCTATGGTTTTTAAAATATTAAGCCGTACCCATACTTTTCAAACACCTTGTATATATGCAATATAAATCATATGGTATATATATTATTCTTGATAAGGAAGCAAGGTAAATCATGTATAAAACAAAACATACTGAGAACAAAGTAAATTAGAATTGCCATAAATATAAAATGTTTTACTTATTTCCTCAAACTCAACATTTTCGCCGAAAATATAATTCACTCGAACCAGCAGTGGTCATACTGTACTGGCAGTACAGATATAAGAGACAATGTAATCTAACCTTTACTTTACATTTAACGCCTGTTATCAAACCTAAATTAGTTGTCATTTGACAAAATTCGGCTTTTCAGAGCTGTTTTTAATGTATTTTTTGTTTATCATGAAAGAGGGAAATCAGCTAAGGAACAAAAAATACTATAATGGATTTAAATTACTATGACCATAATTTTACACTTTTTAACACATTTTCTTGATCTTGGGAAGAAGACAAAATCAACATTGGAATCAGAAGTGCTGATACAGGTGCAAAACCTACGAAATTGCGTGCGAAGCCGTGGGTAACAGCTAGTATATAAAAATAAAACCTTTATATTTACCATAAATGAAACCGAAAGTTCCAGCTGTATATATCATTGTCAATAAAAGTAAATCGAGAGTTGACAAACTCCACGTCCCCATCCTTCTCACCACATTCAACCCTCTGTGACGTACAGTCTGTTTACATCAACATGAATCTCTGTGTAACTGACACTAGGACAATTTATTTCCTCATGTCACAACAAAACTTTGTCCTGGGCATTAATTTGGGTGCATTCAATTTTGAGAAATCGAACTGGTGCGTGGCTGTTTCTCCCAATGGACAGTCACGTAATAATAATAATAATAATAAATTTCTTTATTGCCGTAATAACAACTTTTACAACATTGCATGGCACGCGTCAAGTCATGTAGATATTTAAATAAAATAATATTGTAGTGTTTACAAAGTTATATGTAAAAGGGCATTAAGAGACGGAAATATTGGTGTCAATCTTTATTTTATCCCCTTGAGAAAATTGTTAAACAAAGAAAACTTTATTACACTTGTTTTTCGTCGCAGTTTCATAGATGTCTCATTTAAAAAAGATTATGAATAAGCATCTAAAAGCTTTTTATATTATTGCATCGATTATTCAGAAAAAATCTCAAAAATGTTTTACTCCATTTTTTGGATATGAATAAACTTTATACAGTAGCCTTTATTAAATATATGGCATGACATAATAATAATTCTACAATAACAGTAAATCAATATAACAGGCTATCTATCAACCCGAAATAACGTAAGGAAAGAGTTAACGCGGAAGCATTTAGGTAGAAGGACGGACTGTCCTTTTACATTTTACGCAAACATTAAAAGAGCTCTTACGTGACACATCATATTTAACATTATTCTCACGGGTTAAAATTCAAGGTCACTTTACATCTTGATAAAGGTTGCTACCATTGTCAAAGTATTTACCTGCTTAGAATTATTCTGCATCAATTAATAGAGAAAATATAAATGCAAATTATCACATTATTATCACATTATATTGTTTTGTAAACTAATTAGAGTCAGTCAATTCGTACTTATAAAATGTTACTACAAATGTAACAAAATACAAACTTAATTTATACTCTGTGTAATTCAAACAGCTTAATACATAATTTATGTATAGTAGTAGGCAGGTTAAAAGAGACAAGTAAAATAGGATTAACTGCAAAATACAATATAAAACAAATTTTATTCAGTATCTCTTAACGATTTAAGAACACTATTCTGCTAATCAGGCATTTAGGTTAAAGCTGGGACTAGTTAAAACAGAGGGGCACAGCCTGTAATATACTTAAGGGATTAAAGTGCAATCAATCCTAAGCTCTGGAGTTCACAAGAGTAAAAGTTGGACTAAAGGATAAATTCAGCCATTGCAAGACTTTATCTTTGGTGTTATTAGACAATCAACAACAGTACTGTGTGAACTATAAAACGAAAGTTAGTCAGTAAGATTTAGTAAATTTATCACTTAAATGGTTAATTCAACAATTTAACTGTAGGTAATTGTTTTATTCTAAATGCTTATGTTATATCAAATACCTCTCATCCTACTTCATCGGTTGAGATCCTACCCCTTTGTATCGGACTAGTCCAGTATTCTACTTTCTCGGATAGATTCAAAATTTGATCATGGGTGAAGTAATTCAATTCAAAATTTTGTGAATTCGATGTTAAAAGTTTGTTTTATTAATAATAAACTATGTTGGAATGTTTCAATTCCGGAACTGGCAGGATATTTCTTTTTTCAGTTTTATAATAGGATATAATTCTATGTTGGCAAATTCGATCCTAACTAACAAATATTTCTAATTAGATCCCTCAGAAATTTCTTACTTCGGTGTAAAAACATTTTTCATATTAATTTTTTTTGGGACTATTTCCTCGTAATTCAAAACTTACGGAAAAGGTTTTTCTCAGATGGAAAATGTTTTGGGTGCTATCAGATGGTTCCTTCCATTTTCTGCCTTACCTTACTAAAACTTCCTTCAGAACTAATAGATGCATCTCTTTACACCGTTTGGTAAAATACTAGGATAGCCGTAGATCTATGACTTTAATTAATGTTTAAGATATAAGGGGTTATAAATACGAGTATATTAGTAAAGAGTAGAAATTTAAAATAAAACTTATACGGAAATGGGCTTGGACGAATTATAAAACATGGAAAATATCCCATGCAATTATGCGATACAATTCCAATTAAAGTTTAACGCTAACAATTTCTGTTAGTAATCGTTAATATGACAAAATGTGTCAAATCATCAGGTAATAAATAAATAATGTCTAGTCAGATCAGTAAATTTTGCCCATACTGTATATCAATTTAGTAATTAAATTATATGACCTGTAAGTAAAACTATATTCGCATTGTTAAAAAAAAAACCAACCTATACCACCAATGTAACTAATATAAAATAACTAAAAACCGCCGCGTAACACTATTAACGAATAATTAACAAGGAAGGAGCACACTAAACAGCGTGTCTCATTACAGACTCTGCTAAGGGTAGAATGAGTGTCATCCCCTGGAGGGACATGACCATCTCAATCTTGGCGATGTATAAAAGAAGTATCATTCCAAATTTCAAGTAAGTATTTCAACTCGTTTTCGAAATAATCTGCTGATAAGAAATGTTTATACAATACAACAACATTTACATAAAAACAACAATGTAATATTACAGTAGAAATATTGTGATGTATCTAAGTTATGACATAAACAGTTCTATTACTCGATATCAAAAACAATCAAATATCATGCAAAAGTGGAGAAAAATTCAAGTTATTTTACCGGAACGTATACAAAACTATTTTACTCTCCGACTCCAGAGTCTCAGACACTGTTTTATATTCTTTAACATAAAATAGAATATAAAACAACTGTGTTTTATTGTTTTACGATGATCATCCATTATTACTAAATAAAAAATGTACATAATTTATTAGAACGGTGTTTGATATTTATTGAGGAGAGAATGTTTACTAAACAAGGATATTGTGCCTTGCTCTCCACCTCCCTAGGTAACTGTAATCTGTTACCTTGTGTAGCAGAGTTGCTGGAATCTGCAACTCCTCAGCTACTTATCAGAAAATCAAGTTTAAATTTATATACATTTGAGGTTTAAGTTCAGTCTCATTAAATTTTGAAAAAGGGCACTCCAGAAAGAAGGAGTATGTAAAAGCGAGTCGAACGCTCGTACCGCCCAGTGAATTGTGATTATCATCAATGACATGACATCACTTCTTTTCACTATAATGTTGTCTTGTAGTGGTCTTCGGACCTATCTACCTTCTGGAGTGCCCTTTTTCAAAATTTAATGAGACTGAACTTAAACCTCAAATGTATATAAATTTAAACTTGATTTTCTGATAAGTAGCTGAGGAGTTGCAGATTCCAGCAACTCTGCTACACAAGGTAACAGATTACAGTTACCTAGGGAGGTGGAGAGCAAGGCACAATATCCTTGTTTAATAATTTATTAAACACATTATCAACCTTGATTTAATATTTAAACGATATGTATAAAGTATTTTAAGGACGAGTCGTAAAAATCTCCTTTCCAGTAACTGCTTATTGTATTCATTACTCGTACCTCGTATACAAGGAATATCTCGGATAGTAAAAAGAGAAGCTCATAGACGAAATGTGAAACGCAACTTAAAGTACATGCTTTTAATTATAAATGTACGTTCATAATTAATTTTCAGCTTTCTAATTATTAACATGAACTTAGGATGATAAATAACAATGGCATTCATTAAAATGGAATAATAAAATAAGATAATTTTGTGGAAAGTCGCATTTCAATGTAGGCTTGAAGAGAGCGAGTTACATAAAAAGTAGTTTCTTAAGTCAATAAAATTGTCAGTAATTGCGAATTATATTTTTTTAGTTCAATAAAAGAATGTTAAGCGATTGTTTGGCAGAAATGACAGCAATTCAAAACCGTCTCCAGGCGACTGTTGTCTGTTTAGAAGAGTCCTAATTCTTGACAAGACACATCAGAGAAGGGAATGGAGAAGATGTAAGGAGGAAAGAAATCTATTGTGTTGCTATAGGTATTGTTGACTCCTCTTTAATATATTGCACTTAAGAATCAAAGTATTCATTTCAGCGAGTTTCTCTGTCGATTATCTAGTTTTTCTCCACTTTTCAGATAAAAAACTTTTCTCCACGTTAAAATCCGTGATATAACATAGCAACAGATTACTGTAGGTTTTAAACAACTCTTCACTCAGCTTCATTTATTGTTCATTCATTGTTATAATCACAAAACATTTTTAGGCTATTGTAATAGGCTTATTTGTATTAAATCTATTTAAAAGATTAAAATATATAATATATTTTTTTTTAATCACAGTGCAATATTATTTAAACTTTAAATATAACTTCTTTAGTAAAATAACATATGCTAATAAGATTAGGCTATTAATGAAACCTTTGTATAGTTATTAACGGCTTTATCATACAAAAAACAAAATTAAAACTTAAAGTTTAATTTTTTTTTTGTATTACATAAGAGCTTAACGTCATAATACTATTAAGTTTGCATATACAAAATAGCTGTTATTATGCATTCATCTCTACTAAAGAAATTCAAAGTTTTGAGTTTAGCGCATTGACAAAACTAGAATTTGTGTGATACCTGATCAAATCTTTAAAATTCTTATAAATTAACGAAAACAAACACTTAATGTACCAACTTAAGTTTCAAACAAATATGCTATTCGTGTAGCTGATAACATATTATTTTTGTTAACCATATTTTTTCCATCGACAGATACTCGCCAAGTGAGAACCACTTAGTTTTAGTAATCCAGTTGTATTCACCTAAATAATAAGCGCTGACATTTTAATTACTCATACTGCAAAATATTAGTATCGACTTGAAATATTAGGATACATCCTAACGTTGGTTATTAACACCCAATACATCAAGTCAGGGTTACTGCGAGGTCTAGAGGGCCCTACACACTGTACGTGGCTAGCGTGTGTATGTGACTATTCTAAATTGTTGGCTGAAGCAAGTAGCCTAATTTTAACGCAAAATCGTTTTTTTGTGAATTTCCGCGTGATAAGTAAAGTAATTAACCCTAAATGCATAAGTAACCTAATGTTTGGTACAATAAAGTAACCAAATATATCATAAAAACGACCAGATTACAAAATGAATGTTTTTATAACTTAAATGTAAATAACCTCATGTCCATTAGGTCCAATTTGGTAATAAATATCAGAATAATAAATAATGTTAAATTGCGTATATACTTAGTTTGTTATAATTAAGGGATTTTTAATTGAATTAAATTTTACTAAAAAGTTTTACATGATATGTGCCTACTTCCATATCATATATAATAGGATTTATGCTTACTTAAAACATCATAGTACTCCACCCTATTACATCTTAAGTGATTTCACAAAGAAAGTCATGGATTTTCGTGCGAAACCACGGTTAAGTGATACTTAAACTAAAAAAAAGTTTATCCAAAACAATTCAAAGAAGATGTTTTAACTTGCCACCACTAGAATGTTTACAGATTTGTGAAAAAAATAGTCGTCATCAGTCCTAGAATCAATAAACTAAATATAACTTGTGTGTCATCTTACGAATCCGTCTGTTTTAAGATAGTGATTAATTTTTAATAGTAAATAAAACCCTAAAGTTATTCAAGAATCCTTATTTTATACATTAATACTTTGCAGTGTACGAAAAACATATACATATTTAGAAGGTTTTATATAAAAAAGCAGAAATAAAGTTTCCTATGTTATGCAGATACCTTATAGGTTCGATAAACAACAGAATTATTATACACCACACAAGATACTTTATTACGGCGGCAGTCGTTAAGTAGAGGTGGATAACAAGGCCATATGATCAGCATAAAACCAATAGCTTGTGTCATATAACACTTATTGGGGTTGTTCTTGCTTCTAAAGAAAAGTTCTGAAATTTTCATCTATCTCAAGCGTTACATACTTCAATACCATTTCTTGAATTCTAATTTCATGTGTAAAATATTTAAAAGAATTGTCCCCGCTTGAATTATTTTATTATTATATATTGGCAGGATTTTTAACAAATTTTGCAAAATTTATATTTTGACTGCCTATATAATATAATTTTTATCTTAATTTTGTTCAATACACAACAGTTATTAATGTAACAAACACTCATACAAATAATAAATTTCGTTATTTACTATGAAACCTTTCTTAAAATCATTGTTTATTTCCATTTCCTTTTATTAACATTCATATATTTTTTTATATAGTATACAAACTACTTCAAAGTTTTATATTATAGAAGGTAAAACTTCTTCTCTACTACGATTAAACTGTCGTTTAAACAAAAACTAGTCCCAAGGTAAAACTGTCCACAGCTCGATAGTCAAAGTGTTAATACAGTAACTGTTGATTGATTACTGATTTCACGGAAGATCAACGTCATTGTCAGCTCCATTAATCAATCAAAATGTACTGCTAGATGATGCCAAATTAGGTTATTTCTATTTTTGTTGTTTTCCTAACAAATCTAAATAGTCATTTTTCCATTTCTTTTTTTCAATATATAAGAACAACAACGTATCATATTAATTTTCAATGAATCGGTCTTACTGAGAATTTGTAATACGTTACTCTAAACTATTTCTTCTTCTTATTGGCTGATTAGTAACCCCAAACCTTTTTAACCAGTGTTGCTGATAGCGAAATCTATTTTTCATCCGTCTGTAAGCGCAATAAATGTCTCACGAATTGATTAGACTATTGAAGTATGAAGTAAAGCTGCACTTATACATCACTGCTGAAAATGGTACATTTCATTTCATTGCGAAATATATTTATTTAAATGACTCTGTTTCTATTGGTTTTTACGGGTAGCCATGTTGGCATTAAGAACTTCTCGGAATAAACAATGCCAAACGCATACACAACTTTGGATCAACATAGGAACACGGACATTGGAGCTGCAACGCGTTTACCATTATCATCTTTTGCGGAAAACCTGTTTAAGGAATATTTTGAAAAGATCGCACAAGAAGGAACAGAGAAGAGGCCGAAGTTGTGAGTTCGTCACGTAGACGAGCATTTTGGCTCCACAAAAAATACAGCTTAGATGCATTTCTACAACACATAAATGCCATTCGTCGTCGTAACAGGAATTATATCAAAGAGGTTTAAGTAAGGAATATTTTGCTTTTTTGAACTCAATGGCAACAAGAATATCATGCGCCACATTTACATCCACAAATTGAAGGAGTGTTTGAGACCGATGAAGGACGACTTCAGTGTCTATAACATGCCATGCAGTTAAGTCAACATTGAAAAAAAACCAATTCAATATCTGGACTAATTTTTGGAAAATACTGGTCCCTCGAAACATAAGGATACGGAAAAAGTTAGCTGTGGCAGAAACACAATTATAAACAAAACCATGCAACAGACTTCGACAAAACACAATTAAATGTTATGAATCCATATTATTATTCTAGGTTAATTAGAGAAATCTTATAAATAATTAAGAAGACAGATAATTTCTTCAGTTTATAGGTTACCTATCAAATATAGATGGCCTGTGCTATGAATATTGAACGCTGATTGGTCAGATTGATCAGTGATTGTTTAAGCTTCACCCAATTACGATACAGATCCCCCTTTATACACCTTTGGAAGTGCATCACTCGTCCTGGGAGTTATGGAACACTATAGTGCTTCATACAGAAGCAGAACTTTTTTCAAATATTTTAACTGTGATAGTAAGAATTTGAATTATGAATTAAATTGTGAAAAATAAATTGAATTAAATTTTCTCGTTAGACCTATATAAAATGCTATTTTGCACATTTTAATATTTGATCTCCTCAATAGAATTAAACCATTTATATATTTTTATATTGGTGAAAATATTCACTAAAGGAAAAGTTTTCGTTGCTATCTTGTCTGGTCTTTTTCCAATACTAAAAAGTAGTTTACTTAAATTCGGTATAATATAAAACAATTTTTTGTTTTTATTTAAGCTTGACTTTGCAACCTTAACCTTGCCGTGTGGTGCAACTACAAGTTAAGATAGAGAGTAATATTTCAAAGATAACTCTTAATAGTTCAAACTGAAATTTACATTTTTTCGCTAATTTGTTGTATTAATCATAATAAATAAAACTATCTTTAATATAAAAGATTGACTAGTTTATTTATTAACGTTAGCTACTATATTTTTATGTAACGTAAATAATAACTAATACAGATAAATAATTCTGCTGTTGTAATAAAAATGTTTATGATGAAATACATTATTTTAAGCCATATTAATAGGGTATTTTTCTAGTTTATCTTTACCTTAATTGCTATATCAAAGAGTACATTACATATTATTGTTATTTTCGTACATAGCTAACTGTGTTCTTTACTTGTGTACAAATAATGAATTTTTATTTTAATTTGAAATGATGTAGTATTAATTTTAAATTTACGGACTTTATGATTAATGTGCAAAAGTACACTAGTGTACAAAGAGATAAAAAATACATATTCGAAAACACTGAAGGAGATGAGGGGGCCTACTTCGATAACATCTACTGAGAGACATAACCCGGAACACATATATTCGCTTCCATTAATGCAGGATATTTAGAGCAGTGGCTAATCATAAGTATGAACTGTTTTGTGGCATGCATATTAATCCCAGCTAAGAGCGAACCTGTCAGGTAACTGCTCCACATGTCACATAATATACCTTATCATACGTTTCATCGGGAAATTATTTCCTAATGAATTACATTTAAATTAATTAAAGTTTTAACCTTAATAGTATTTTAGCAATTTTGAGCAAAGAATTAGGTATTTATTGTTAAGCTGTAAAAGAAGCATGTGGATATATAAGGAAATAACCTTGTGAGTTGTGTGAACTGCAATAAGAATCCTTAACAATTATATTCATTAGTTTTACTAAGAAGAAGGAACTAAACCATTGAATTATGTAGTTTTCTAAACTGGAAAAGACATTCTTCTCTCCTTCCAGTGTTTATATAATAATATCTTTTTAGGAAAACTCAGACATTTATTATAACTTTTATGACCCTTGATCATAGCAACCCTGATATTATCAGTAAATTATTTACATTAAAACAATAGAAATCAACAGAATCTACCTAAAATATGAACCCACTTCTGGAGTAATAATCACACAGTTTTCCAATATTAATTTGTTTTTTTCGAGGCCTTTCAAAATGTACGATTTCATCTTTGGGGAGTCCGCAAATAATAGTTTAAACAATTTAATTTCCAAACAACAAGTAATATATATTTTCTTCAACTAGATTTCCCTTTTTACAACAAATTGGAACTGTTCTGTTTTTCTATATTTTTCCTTATTAATATTTATTTTAATAAATGTTTTTTCAGCGTTTGTGGTAATATTACTAGTAGTTTTATCTAATTTTTAGTTTATGATGTAGTAATAATTTTGTTATTTTGAGTTTATACAATTATACAAATATTTTTAGTACAAGTTATAAACTCATATTTACATCCACAAGAATAGAGATAAGAAAAACTCGTTCGAACAAAATAATAATTGACGGTGTGTAAAAATAAACTGCTAAAGTAGAATATACGGTAGCAAATTATCAATTCGAGAAGGGGAACATTTTTTCCGAGTCCGAGGGTCCCATCATATGTGTAAGCATAACGAGTCAGGGAGAGTAACATATATGTGCAATCAATAATTAACCTCACTAGACATCACTGCAAGAGGTAAAGCTGGCAATTGACGTATTGGGTGCCACAAACTCTTATACACCAGACCACTTCCATTCTTTTTGGTACGACAGCATTGTATCCTATACACTTTCGTTATTAGTTCGTAACGGACATCGGCAAATCCAATCGAATACAAAGTATAATTTGACTATTATGTCATTTACGTTTACATCGGAATAGAATTAGAATATCAAACGAGGTCTGATAATGGCAGAATCCTGTATTTAGCTACTGTCTTATCGTCCTCACGACATCTTCATCAGTTTGAAACATGTCATTAGGCTCTCCCTCAATAGTAAGATTGCACAATATGATAGTATGAGTTGCAACGTCCATGGGTGCTTTGGCCTAACGGTGAAAACGGTTTAAACGAATTCTTTAAAAACAATAAAGTCATATATCTTACCACCAAATTTAGCATTGAAGTTAAAAACGATTTGCATTTACAATGCTCTCATGGCAATGGAGAAGCACGAAAGTATTGAACATTGAGTCTACTGGGTTTTAACTATTTAAAATATTATTCCCAAACACATATTAAGAAGGAATTATATACTGACGAATACCTATATTTATATACATATATTAATTTTATAAAATGTTTAGTTTGAAATAAAGAAAAAAATAACCTAATTTCAATTTTACTTCTAATTAACACTTTGAATTACTGAGCACCCGACTGTCTATTGTTGGCTTAGACATCACACACTGCTGTGAATAAATTTGGTAGAGAACGTCTCAGCGGATTTTGAGTTACCATTTTTTCATTGGTTCTTCAAGTAATGCAGGAACATCTGATGTCTACAAAATATATTCAGTTATACTATTTTCAGTATCATGACATAGAATTGTGTTTGTATTATTGATCTCGTTTGAATAGACGCTACGAAACAATAATTAAATAAATTTTAATGTATATTAATTATTTTACGTTTTTCAAATGAACGCTTAATAGTAGCTAAATTTGAAGATTAAATAACGTGTTTAATGATATATTTGATGTAATTTTTATTAATGGTAATTAATTTGAATCTAAGAAAACGTTTAAAAACTACATATTGACACTCCAATTGTTTTCGATTATTATTACGACAAAGTCACGTATCTCATCAGGTTCAAATTAATATTCACTAGGGAATTTTTCAAACTAAGTGACAGTCTATATAAAATACTATAAAATATCATGTAAGTATTTTGATAGAGCTCTATAAAAGTTTATTCTAACCAAATTGTTGTAGTTATTATTCTAATTTTTAAATGTGAGGTAGCGGCAGGACGATTTATATCGTATGTAGATACATTGTGTTTCATGATGTAGAAGCTCTTTGATTGTTTTCTCTTGAATTAATTATTAAAAACAAGAAAATGAAGATAGTTAGCATTATAGATTTATTTTTAATATATAATTCAGATGAAATTAAAACTCAATTTCAGTAAAACAATATCTGTTCTTAATTTCCTTTAGCTAACTAACTGAATAATCGAAGACGATAATCTTGAAATATAATTCAAGCAACTTAATGAGAAACTGACTCGGCAATTCCTTAACCAGTGTCTTTGTAACGTTAATACTTATTTGATAAAGGAACATTAATCCCATCTCACAGAGCTTTTACCGTTTGGTACCATTCAACTGAATAAGAACTTAAGCTTTCAAAATGCGCACAAATGTGTACATGTATATTTTCCGTGTTACATAATATGAAGTTCCTCTCGTGTGTTTTAGCTTTAATAAGTTAATGAATAATTTATTTTAGTATGTGATGATTGTATATTATGATACACGGTTTTAATCCATTGTAGACCAAACTTATTATATAATTTTACAAAAGAATTTTTTTTTATTTTATGTCATTTAAGTAGAGAGTTTTCCAAATGACCCAGTTTTGATTTTCACGATGAACGTGAATATATTGCTGAGTATCCATGATATACATGAAAAGTTTTAAGTTATATTAATTTCTAAGGATTTAATTGTGTCTCATATATTCTTGGAAATTCCCTCAAGGGAATAAATTAGTTATAAACAGTGCCAAAAAACACGCGGATATGTAGGCTCTTAATTCATACAGGTTGTTCAGTGAAAGTGTCCCAATTCTTTAGATTTTTGTTCTACTCATAAAAATTAGCAAATAGTTAATATGAAGATATGTCATAATATAACTTTCAGTTTTCCGTCCATCTATCTCTATGTGTGCTATTTATCAAAAATTTTGTATATTTTGAACAAAACTTGCAAATTGTATTAATCTTTGGCAGAATTTTTGAAAAAAAAATATATATATATAATCCTTTTAACCGTTTCAAAAAGGCGGACAGTAAAATTATTCCATGAAAATAACTGAAAACCTACTTAGAAATAAAAAACTTACCTGAGTAACTATTATGCAACGGATCAAAAATGTAAAGTTTCTGATCACATATTCCTAAGAAAGGTAACAATTAGTATAATTCATCCTAACTGTAATAGAAAAAATTAACTGGGAGAGTGGGGAGTTAATAGTGGGGACAAATAACGGAGTTCAATCATTATGGTATCGAAATATTAATAATTGACATGTGAATGTGAGGTATTTTAATGTAACACGTCACGGGGAAAACCCAAATAGTTAGTTTACTTTGGGCTCCTCCATTTAAGTGGAGTTAACAAATTATACTATCGTATCCCGATCAACTGTATGAGGTAATAAATAAGGGTTAAAATTAAATGGTAATTTCATTTAGCATTGACTTTACTATCCCTCAAATTTTTTATATTGATAACAAAGATATAGTTATGTTTTCATTTTGTAGAGTTTTATTTATATTTTATAAATCTACAGTACACAGTTATCCAATTTCCATAAACACAGCTCTGTTATAACAAATTTAAGCTAAGTTAATAAAGTAATCGGTTACAATCTACTAATATATAATTTCTGTATATTCTGTAGAAGATCACTGTTTACATTTATTTTGTACGTAACATGTAAAACCATAAATTCGATTCATATTTCCTTGGATATAACAGTATATTACAAAATAAAATTGATTGTATTTAGATATATGTACGCTGCGGAGATTTATTCAATTTTATTCATAGCTGGGATCATAGTTTCGTATAACCACACTTGTAAACTTTTAGCTTTAACATTAAACGTTAAAAACTGGTACAGTTTTACAGTGACTTTTCTAGTTGTGAAATAAAAACCTACGCGTATAATTAGTATAACTACATATAATTTAATTCAGAGAGTTTCTTTTTATTACTAATTATAAAACTGAATCCAAAGAACATGGATATCCAAGGATCTTTAATGGGAACTCTCAGATCGTTTAGCGTTTAAAGCAGCAAAGACGGAAATGAAGTCAATTTGCTATTCGTGTATTCATTTGCAGAGTTTAAGAAAGCAGATGTACATAAAAGTACCCTTGAAATGTATTTTCAAAGATTACTATCTTCTTTGTAGCAAAGAGTGAAAGAGAGAGAGAGAGAATTCTTTTCTTCATCGATGTGAAAGTTAGCCAGGCGCTCGCACTGTTTGACTTTGAGTGTATTTCTTGATACATTATCAAAACCATTCATGAGCGAAGTTAGACTTTGATTTTAAATCTATAGTGCGTTGCATCGTGTAAAATAAATGTTAAAGATTTTACACACAAAAAAAAATGTATTTTGAATTTTTATAAGAAATACTTAATTTCATAATCCAATTATTTAAGCATTTAAATAAGTATGCCAATCATGTATGACAGTTTTGAAATTTTAGGCGTAATTCTGTAGAGGTGAAATGATTTCAATACGCTTCTTATGTTGTTGATGCCCCGCTATAGAATTTAAGTATTTGTAACCAACCATACAAACGCCAAGTTTGTAATCTAGTTCGACAACTTCAACAACGTTTGCTAGTCGCTCTCAAAGCCTTTAACTCGGGCATTCACAATCAGTCTGCATTCAATAACTTGAGAGCTGTGCGAGATACATGGAGATAGTGAGCCATGATTGTAACGGAATTTATATTAAAACGACTCGCCTTCGGCTCGCTGAGGGCTACTCCCCCAGGCCCCAATGATGGTCGCTCTGAAATTCGGGGATAAGCGGAATTCGGTAACAGGTTAAATCAGAGAATTAGATCAGAGGTCTGGGAGTTTCAATTCTGGGAATGAACTTACAAATCTAAGAGTAACAATATTTCTAGGCCATTACGCTAATCCAAAACAAAGTATAATAACCAAGTCATTAAATGAACCGTTCAAATTTTACAAGCTGCTAAAGAAACCTCTTATTCCACCTAAATTGATTTTGTACACAATGTCATATTAATTACTGACAAAGGTTACCATTAGCCCGATATTGCGTTTAAAAGAGGCGCCGACCTGAAGATAATTGAATCTGATTCTACCTAAGAATAGATATCGGGGCACAAAGAAATAATACTTTTGATTGAGATTGGGAATATCTTCTTTTTCGTGGGAACCCACGTCACTTGTTTGTGTACGAGGAAAAGAAGATATTCTCAACTTCAATCTAAAGTATTATTCCTTTGTGCCCAGATGTTTTATTTTTAGGTAGAAGTAGATTCAATGATCCACAGGTAGGCGCCTCTTGATACACAATATCAGACTAACGGCAACGGCAATAGCTTTCATATAAATTCCGTACACAATCAAGGTTCACTACGTCCATACATATCGCACAGCTCTCAAGTTATTGAATGGAGACTGATTTTGCTTGCGCAAGTTATGGTTTGAGAGCGACTAACAAACAATGTTGAAGTTGTGAAACTTGATTCAAAAGCTTGGCGTTTGTATGGTTCATTACAAACACTTGAATTCTATAGCGAGGGCACCAAGACTGTAACAAGCGTATTCAAAACATTTTGCCTCAACAGAATAACACGTACAATTGCAAAAGTTGTATACATCATTGCTACACTAAGTTAAACGCTCGATTCTTTGTATTTTAAAATGAATTATTCCTAATTTTTAAGGATAAATAAAAACCTATTTACTTTATTTGCTAAAGCTATAATCATTTATTTCTTTTGCATGCTTCACCGTGAGTAAAATATAAAATATTCTCTTTACTCATGATGGTTTTATAACATCTCGAGAAATATATTCAGCGTCAAACAAAGAGAGCACTTGGGTATATTTTCACATTGATGAAGAAAAGAATTCCTTTTCTCTCTCTACCTGTGATTGCTAAAAACTATAGTTGATTTTGGAAATACATTTTAAGAGAACTTTTACTTACATCTGCTTTCATAAACTCTGCAAGTGAATACACGAATAGCAAATTGACTTGATTTCCGCTTTTACTGCTTTAAAAGGTGAACGAGATTCGAATTCTCCATGAACGGTCCCCTCGATAGCCGATGTTCTTTTGATTCAGTTCACATAAATGTAATACCAAGAACTCAATTTTGTTAAAATTAAACCATAAGCGGTGTAATTTTAATTAATATCTTAGGGTAGTATTTGACAGCGAAATAAATCACTGTGTACAATTGTATAAGTTTTAAGGCTACAGGTAGAGCTAAAAGTTTATAAATGTGGTTTTATTTTAAGTATCTGAAGCCCCAACCGGAAATAAAACTTATAGATTTCCATAGCTTAATTATAACCATACACATAATTTTTATGTTTTTAATATACTGTTATCCACAGGAAAATGCTTAAACCATTTAAAGATGTAAATTTTTCGTAAAAAATAAATGGTGAACAGAGAGACCTTTAACGGAAATACGCTAAAATAATAGAAAATTTAACAAGAAATCGATTAGTGTAATAAAACAGGTTAAATATATTATAACAGAGCTGTTTTGTTATGACTACTTGAACAGCTTTGTGATGTATTAAAAAAAAAATTTTTAATAGAAATTGACAAATAAGTTTAAAAATAACTATTGCTATATTATAAGTAATTACGTAAGACGGATGGTTAACTCAATGATAAATTAACATTACATTCTACACCATTACCAATTAGGCGGAGAACACAAAGAAAACTTTATATTCAGGTTCCCCAAACGTGTTATATTAAATACCATAGATACAAATGTCGATTATTGATAATTCTTTATTCATAGTGACTCAATTTCTATATTTTCCTCCCCAATATTAACTTCCTACTCTCCCAGTTAACTTTTTATAATAAGGTTAGGGCGAGTTTACGCTATTTGTTAACAATTTTCTTAGGCATTTGTGATCAGAAAAAAAATGTATATCCGTTAGGTAATAGTTAATAAGGTACAGTGTTTTTTGTCGCAATCGCACGTTTGATTTAGTGCTACTGCCCTCGAAGCTAAATAGTAAGTAGTTTTAGCCAGTTCGGAAACTATAAATGTTTTTCTAAATATCTTCATTCAAAATACTGTATTTTTGTTTGTTTAGTTATGTTTAATTTGTTGAAGTAGCGTAAAAAATGTATTTAGGGATAGAAAAATGTAGTTAGCGTAATAAGTGATCAAGCTGGACCTATTTCATCCAATCCTGTAGTGTGTTTAAAACACTGGATGTTTTGCGTATTTTGTTCATATCAACCTACAGGGTCAATGTTTCAAATAGGCAATGTTTTCCTGGACGGTTAGATACTTCTAAGTCTCTCTGAGGTCAATTGAAAATGGTTTCTTGGGAAAATCTCAATCACCATCCCTCGTTTGATTTGTTCAAAACTATAGTCTTAAACCCTGTAGAAGAAATTCAGCTGCTGTAGTTAAGTAAAATCCTCGTACTAGCATGATCATGATCCACTCCCATATAGCTGGACCTAAGTTCTCTAAGAGATGGGGTTCCCCAATGTAGAATTGCTTGTTTGTTGTTAAAATATCTATAAACGTTCGTGAGGCGCGTAACTAACTGCCAGATAGTGAAAACCATTTAGAATTTTTTTATCTTATAACTCCAATCCGAGTCTAAATGCTCTTCTATTATTTTCTTTCATAAGGGGATTCATTGAGAATCCCCATTCTATACCTACTGGTTTGAACTAAACGTGAGACATGCTTTTAGAAAAGTGGGCTTCTCCCACATCTCTGAATAAAGCCTTAACCTTGAATTTTATGAACAGACTTAAAAGGGAATTTTTACAGCAAGGTAGTTCTCTCAATGCCTCGTTGGGAGTGAAGAAGGTGGATATAGAGATTTGGTTTTGTCTTAATCTGATAACTGTCTTAATCTGGTAGTGATACTCTAAGATAATGAATGAATTTATTTCTACTTCCTCATGTTTAACCCAGGATTGTGTTTTGGTGAAACAATGTTTTGTTGCTAGTGTGCGACTAAAGAACTTTTTTTGGAAGAAAGAAAAACCTGCTTTTTCACATGTTTCCAGTATTATGGAAATAATGAATTAACTTAGGTGAGATTTTTAATTTTCCTTTGAAAAATGAATTTCATAGAAGAGACAGACTGTTGTTGTAATTTTTAAGACTCGATGAGAACTTGTCTAAGGAAGTGGAGTAGTATTTTATGTGGGTAAAAATTAATTATTAACTCAAACCTGTGCATAAAAACTAAATTAATCACTGCTGTACTCTCTCACTAAAACCACAATGCTGGAACACAGAAACATGAGATATATTTAGTCACTGTGTGGGTTGGGTTAATATTCACACCAATATTTAACAAATCTTAATATTAGATATTGTCTTATTGTTTGTAGTTGGGATAAAGGCTAAATATTTTAATTCCTGTTCAACAGATTGAATGCAATACGTCTCACTTATAATATAATTAATTACTTTACTGTACACTTGCCCCATATAGACCGTCAAAAAAGGGTCTGCTTCTATTATTGGTGTTTTGACCTTATTAACAGTATTCATTTACTATATAAAGTTGTTTGGGTTTTTTATGCCTGTTTAGAATTAAATGATGCAATTTTTAAATTAATTAGCTCATAAGTTACATACCTTTTCGAACAAAATTAGCCTTTTAAATATATATTAAGTACTCTTCCAAGAGTATAAACATGTATAAATTAAGGTCAATGCTGGTCGTCGGCACAATTAACGGTAATTTGTTAACATTGTATGACTGAAAAATGTTTTTAGACTTTCATACCGTAAAATATTTCAACTTTTATAATTATTTAACAGGAGTTGAACATTACAAAACAACATTCCGTGTAATGGTTCTTAACATAATAGAATGTTGAAGGCGTGTTAACGAACACTACACAACAGCAATAACGGTGTAATTTGTTCGGAGTGTTGCTAATGCACCGCCAATTCTCCTACAATTACAAAGTCAACGACTTCCTTCTAGACTGCTCGAGTAGTAGAATGCTCGACACATTTACTCTTTTAGTTAAGTGCTACATTAAAATACTAGTAGTTTCTTTTAATCATATACAAGACGTCAAAATAAAAAAAAATACTATTATTAATTTAAATGCAGTATTAAATGTTTTGCACTCCAAAGTAGTATGCCAAACTTCATAAAATCGTGGAAGCTACTTTCAATTCAGAAAGTTTTGATTTCCTTTTGAAATTCTGGAATTAACAGTTTCAACCTAGATGGATGCAGTAAAACTAAATACGTTACAAAATACAATACAATGAGTCTTCTCCAATCACTTACTATTGCAGAAGAAATACAATATAGACTACATAGTAAAACCGTTCTACATCATGACTTTTTAAATTCGCACAAAAATGTTTTGTTACCCCATCTTGAGAACTATTTAACGTAAAAGCGGAGAGATTTAGCATAAAAAGTTGGTATATCAAGTAGTAAAGTAAGTAGGGAAGTAAGGTATTTATATTCCTCCCTTTATGCAGCTAGTAGATTATAAAGGCTCGAAGTAGACGCGTTTTAAAGGGAAGTAGTTTTCTTAGGCCCACGCATAAAAATAATTGTTTTGATTGAGTCAAAAAGGCGAATTGAAATATATCACTGAAATATAGATCAGAGGTGGATTGCAATGGTTGGAAGTAAGACATAACAAAAATGTCTTATTGGACATCCTTGAAATTACCTAAGCAGATTACCATGGTGACAGATATAAATAAGTAAAGTAAAGATATAATTTTTACCAGGCGATGTTAGGGCTAAGAAGCCCTCTCTAACACTTTAACCTGGGAACCAACGGCTTAAAGGTGACTTCTGAACCACCACCAATGGCAGGGCTCAGCTGCATGCAAGGACAGGATCGCTCAGCGGTCACGTATCCAAGCATGTAGCTAAGCTTGACGTTGCTTGGTCCGATTACTATACGATAACAATGCCATTGGTCAGATACAAGTTTCTTGTGAAGGGCGTGTTCCTAAATAAATCGGGAAATTCTCCTTTGTGAATTTTTGAATATTTAGAATTAGTTTTAATGGTATATTTAGAGTTAATATTTGACCGTGTTAGATAAACCCTGATGAGTCCTTTAAAAGAAATATACTGTTAACGTTTTTATAAACAAACTAAATAATTCTTATGTGGGTTTACAAATAAGCAACACGATTATTAGTTACAATTAATAATGTTTATTAAAGCTAATTTACAATAAGGACAAATAATTACTTTAATTGAAAGAAATTACTATTTACAATTATTACTATTAATTACAACTCCAATAATTACAATTACTATTATTAATATTTGCTAGATGACTAAGATGGCTTCTGCAAAACTAAATATTATTTGCAATCACAAATATAGCTAATTAACAAGTGGCTTTACTGTCTCTTCTGCTTAAGTCCAATTTGCTTACGGTTTCCCCGGTGTCGTATCCTTCCACAGGAGTTGTCCAATACTGCGCTGAATCTTCCGGTCGATCCCACGATGCGACGATTCCCACAGCAGTATCTCCGCAGGCACTCACTATCACAGGATCCGTGTCACGACACTCACTACACTGCCTCGCTGGTACTCACAACTCCCCCGGCTCCCCAGTAGACGGCCTTATATAACCTTCTAGCATTCTTGCTAGAAGGGTCTATACCGGTGGGCTCTGGAAGGTCTAGAAGATTCCGGAGTCAATGGGCAGTGAGTCTTTTACCAGGAAGACTGCTCTAGACTTTCTATTGTCATCAGCCTATTCAGAAGAAAGGACTGGCCCAGCCATTTATGAGGGTGTTGATGGCTCTCGCAGAAGGATTTATGGCGGTCCCTTACGTCAACAGCCAGGCCGCCACCGCAGCCGCCGCGGCGACGGCCAGCTCCGTGACACTGCCCTCTCCTTAAGGCTGATCGTTCCCGATCAGTGTTGGAAACCATGGTTAAGACGCTAGACGATCTAGGTGGACGACGAGCATCTTGCCCTCTTTGGGTGTCTTTGGATTCGGTAGACCACGTCCGTTGATTCGTGTCACCACACGATAAGGTCCAATCCAGTCCTGTTGAAGCTTTGGGCACCTTCCCTTCCTCCGCAGGGGACTGTAGAGCCAAACCAAGTTGTTCTCCTGGAATCCAGCTGAGTTGGCTTGTCGGTCGTAGCGAGCCTTCATCTTGACACTGGCGACCTTCAGGTGCTGGCGAGCAAACTCGTGAGTGTCGTGCAATTGATCAACGAGTTCCGAGGCGAAGTCAGTCGCTGGGCCTCTCCTTGTCAGGTGGTAGGCCGAACATTGAGATCACTTGGTAGCCGAAGTTCTCTTCCGAAGAACCATTCTTGCTGGGGTAACACCAGTTGTTTCATGGCTAGAAGATCTGTAGGCCAGCAGAAAAACTGGCACCTTCTTATCCCAATCCCGCTGGCTGGTGGAGACAACTTTCCTGAGATGAACCGACGAGAGTCTTGATGTATCTCTCAACCATCCCATCGGATTGCGGGTGACTGAAGCGGGGGGTTGTCCGTGTCTTATGCACTCCCCAGACGCTGAAGAACATCCCTCATCAAGATAGAACCGAAGTTCGTCCCTTGGTCGCTGTGTAGCTCACGGGGTTACCCCGTACCGGCAGACAAAGTCGTTCACCCAAGCATCCTGCCACAGTAGATGCCTCCTGGTTTTGGTATGGGCGTATACTTCTGGCCATTTCGTGAAGTAATCCATGGCCACCAGGAGATATTTATTCCCTGCGTCCTGTCACGGGAAATGGTCCAGCGATGTCGATGGCGATCCTCTCGAAGGGTGAATCCAAACGTTGTACTGCCGCATCCTGCCTCGACTTCTTGTTTGAGGCCCTCGGCTTCCAGCACATACATCACATTGGCGGCACCATTTCTCAACATCAGCCCTAAGGTGCAGCCAGTAGAACCGTTGTCGCAACTTTTCCACTGTCTTGTTGACACCAAGATGACCTCCAGACGCTCCGTTATGCAACTCCATAAGGACTTCCCTCCTCTTACTTCTTGGGAGTACGATCTGTTCGATTTTCCTCTTCCCGTTAGGAGCTTCCCAGATCCTTATTAGTACTCCGTTTCTTGATCTTCATAGAGTCCCATCCCACTGTGCCCAGTAGCTCTTGTATAGGTGATCTCTAGCCGCGATGTTCTTCCCAACTAGGTCGAGTTCCAGCTTCCACCTCTCGCAGGAGTGGTCCGATCTCCGTGTCTCCTAGCTGCTCGTTCCGAAGTTCACTCATTTCCCATCCACTAGCAGGCTCCACGGTGACACAACGTACTTCTGCCGAAGGATTCTTTTCTTCTACCTTGGAGCAGTGCTTACAGCCTTCTGGACAAGGACGACGTGGACAGAGCATCAGCGTTGGAATGTTTCTTCCCTTGTCGGTGTTCAGACGTGAAGTTGTAACTCCTGAAGCCGCTGCACCCATCGCGCTTGTCTGCCCCTCCAAGTTCTTGAAGTTCAGTAGCCAAGTCAGGGCGGAGTGATCTGTCCTTAAATGGAAAGGTTGTCCATAGAGGTATTTATGAAAGTGTTCTAGGGACTTCACGACTGCTAGCAGTTTTTCCCTCCTTGTGACGCAGTAATTCCTTTCGGCCTTAGATAGTGTTCTGCTGAAATAGGCTACCACGGTTTCCTGGCCATCCTGAACTTGCGAGAGTACTCCTCCTATGCCCACGTCGCTGGCGTCAGTGTCGACAATGAACTTTTCTCCAAAGCGAGGGAATCCCAAGATCGGAGCACTACAGAGAGCAGTCTTGAGTATCCCAAATGCTTCACTCGACTCTGAGGTCCATTCAAACTTGCGCTGTTCTTCCGTGAGCTTGGTCAGTGGCTTAGCAATATCGGCATAACCCTTCACGAAGCGGCCGGTAATAGGGTGCACAGCCCGAGGAAACTTCTTACCTCATGTTTGTTACGTGGTGTGGGCCATTCCTTTATACGCCTCGTATCTTCTCTGGATCCACAGAGACTCCTTCTGACGAGACTACATGTCCGAGATAGTTTACCTTATTTTTAAATAAGTTGCACTTCTTCAGGTTAAGCTTCAAGTTGGCAGAACGAAGCCTTATAAAGATCTTTTCCAGGTTCTGAAGATGGTCTTTAAACGTCTTTCCCAATGACTATGATATCATCCAGATACACTAGACAGGTTTCCCAAGTTAGACCTCTAAGCACGTTCTCCATTAATCTCTCGAAGGTAGCTGGTGCATTGCATAGTCCAAAAGGCATCACGGTGAACTGCCACAGTCCGTTTTCCATTCCCTATGGAAAATGCCGTTTTTCTCCTTGTCCTCTGGAGCAATCTCTACTACTTGCCAGTACCCACTCTTCATGTCCAGGGTCGAGAAGAACTTGCCGCCTCCCAGAGCATCCAGTGTGTCGTCGATCCGCGGTAAAGGATAACTGTCCTTCTTGGTGACGTTATTGGAGTAGTCGGTAGTCCACGCAGAACCTAGAAGTCCCATCCTTCTTCTTCACTAGTACCACCGGCGAATTCCATGGACTGCTGGAAGGCTCGATCAACCCCATCTCGCGCTCCATCTCCTTTGTTATTTGCTCAGCTTTCCTCCCTCTTCGCCCAGGGTAGTCTCCTAGGAATTTGGCGGATTGGTTGTGCGTCTCCAACATTTATCTTGTGCTGAACTACAGTCGTCCTGCCTCTTGGCCCTGTAGCAGTTTCGAAAAACATCCTGGTACTCTGTTATTAACTTAGCTACTTGTTTTAGTTTGTTCCAAGTCCATTCCCTTGCAAGCATCTTCTCACAAAATTTAGCTATGTCTTCTGGAAGATTCTTGTGGCAGGATGCTGGTCTGTCTAACAGATTGCGATACAGAAGAAACTGAAGTAAACAGGTACCTAAGAGCTTGCCTTGTTTTAAAGTAAACGGGATAGTCGTTTAAGTTCATTATGCAGACTGGAACTTCCCTGGAAGATTGAAACAGTGTCTTCCCTACAAGGGACACCTCGGCCAAGCTCCTCTTCGTTTACAGCTGGGTCTAACATTAAGTTTCTGTCCTTCCGGTACAGTTCTGTCGACTTCTGCTCTCACGATCTTCATGAGCACGAGATGGCAGTGTGGTATCTTTTAATAACCGCAAACCGAAGAAGTATAAGATTTTTTCTAAGCTGAAGGACGACTTCTTCTCCGCCAACAGTCGTCACCCCCCTTTCTTGAGGTCTAATTGAAAGGCCAAGTTTCATCATTACGTCCATGCCGAGTATAACGTCCTCCTCGATGTTAGCAACGAGGAGTGCGATGTTTTAAAGCATGTACTCCCGATGCAGAAGGTGGCAACTGTCTCCCCGTGAACACTGGCCAAGTCCCCAGTCGCAGTCCTCAATGTCCAGGTTGTTGGAGTGACTTTATTGGGAGGTGAACAAACATCTCTATTTACTATTGTCATCGTTGCCCCAGTGTCTAGTAGAAGGCTTCTGGGCTTCCCGTTGACTAATCCATCTATGTAGAGGCTGTTAGTCTGTCCTGACAAAGATGCCACAATAATGCTGTCGGCTGGGGCCTCAGTTTGCTGGGTTGACAATTGCCCCTTCCTGTCAACCCTTTTTTAGTTTTCCTGCATCTGCCCCCCGAGAGGCTCTATCTGGGCACTTGCTTCGGGGATGGCCCAACTCTCCACAACTCCAGCAGCGGATTTCCTTCTTCCTGTTCTTCAGCGCATCCAGCACTCTCTGGACTACGTCTTCTATCTTAAAACCTTCTTCCACGCAGACTCCTCGAAGACGTGCATGTCCTTGCACAGACTGTTTTACTGCTTCAAATTCTAGTGCTTGTGTTAGCGCCTCGTGTAATGTCTTAGGACGAGCCAACTTTACAGCCTGCTGTGTTTCAGCGTCTCGAAGGCCGTCGAGGAATTTGTCGATGGATAAGTTTCTCGCAGACAGCCTCATCACAAGTAGAGTAAGCACCTCTTACAAGTCGTGCGATATCAGCTTCAAATTCCTGCAGTGATTCATTGGACTTCTGGTGGCGGCTCCTGAGTTGAGACCTGTAGACCAGTTCCATGTGCTTATGTCCGAACCGCATCTCCAGTCGTCTAACCAGTTCTCCGTAGTTTTGGCGCTCCGCAGGTGGCACGGTCTGCAGGACCTTTAGCGCGTCTCCACGCAGCGAAAGGCAGAGCATGGACGCTTTTGTTGATGACGGCCAACGGTGGACGGCGGCAGCAGTCTCGAACAGTGTCCGAAAATCCTCCCAGGTCATCTTAACCGTCGAAGGTTTGGCACCCCTGCATTACTCATTGGTGGACATGAATTAAGCTGAGGTTCCGTAATTAATTCTGGTTTTCCATCTTCTGGGCTAACAATGGATTCTGTGCAGGTTTCTGAGCCCTTGTTTCTCTGAGCTATTTCCTCTAAGATCCTAATTCTATCACCAAATTCTTTTGAATAATCATTTAACTTGTCTTCTAATTGTTTGGAGCAACCATTTATACCTGCTTCTAGTCGCTTTTTAAATTCCTCTTCAACTCTACAAATTTTTAAATTAAACTCTGTAGCTAATTCATCTTTCATACTTTTCAAGTCATTTTGAAGTGTTTCACAATTACTATTTAATTTTTCTTTCCAATGTTTTACTATTACTATTTAATTTTTTCTTCCAATGTTTTACTATTACTATTTAATTTTTCTTCCAATGTTTTACTATTACTATTTAATTTTTCTTCCAATGTTTTAGTTAAGTTAGATTGTAACACTTTGGTAAGCTTACTTGCTTCAGTTTCAAAAATTAATATTTCGGGGATCTTCACCTGCTTCTATCATCGCCTGTTTTAAGTCTATTAGCTAAAACTGTTTTTGTCCCAGAAGTATCTAAGTCCCCTTTCTTCTAACTCAACTCCCGTTTTAAAATCAGCCACTTTCAAATCTGCTAACTTAAACCCACTAGAAGCCATCGTTTTATTATATTATTACTTTAAAATAATATTAATACAATAAATAAATAATAAATAATATTTAAAGTGTTGCTTTAACAAATCAATCCCACTTCTGACACCAATGTTACGTTTTTACAAACTAAATAATTCTTATGTGGGTTTACAAATAAGCAACACGATTATTAGTTACAATTAATAATGTTTATTAAAGCTAATTTACAATAAGGACAAATAATTACTTTAATTGAAAGAAATTACTATTTACAATTATTACTATTAATTACAACTCCAATAATTACAATTACTATTATTAATATTTGCTAGATGACTAAGATGGCTTCTGCAAAACTAATATTATTTGCAATCACAAATATAGCTAATTAACAAGTGGCTTTACTGTCTCTTCTGCTTAAGTCCAATTTGCTTACGGTTTCCCCGGTGTCGTATCCTTCCACAGGAGTTGTCCAATACTGCGCTGAATCTTCCGGTCGATCCCACGATGCGACGATTCCCACAGCAGTATCTCCGCAGGCACTCACTATCACAGGATCCGTGTCACGACACTCACTACACTGCCTCGCTGGTACTCACAACTCCCCCGGCTCCCCAGTAGACGGCCTTATATAACCTTCTAGCATTCTTGCTAGAAGGGTCTATACCGGTGGGCTCTGGAAGGTCTAGAAGATTCCGGAGTCAATGGGCAGTGAGTCTTTTACCAGGAAGACTGCTCTAGACTTTCTATTGTCATCAGCCTATTCAGAAGAAAGGACTGGCCCAGCCATTTATGAGGGTGTTGATGGCTCTCGCAGAAGGATTTATGGCGGTCCCTTACGTCAACAGCCAGGCCGCCACCGCAGGCCGCCGCGCGACGACGGCCAGCTCCGTGACAATACTTTATTCCTTTATTCTTTAATATATACTTAATTTTACAATATGGATATATGTTTAGGAAGTCAAAACATTATCTTTTTCTCCAGAAAAGCTCTTATGCACTGAGTATAGAATGGGAAGAAATTAAAATTCGGCGTAGGTAGTTTATAAATCTACAGCTATTTCCACATGTAGATCTGTGCCAGTGTCTATCCCAGACGTTGTGCTAAGCAGAAAATTATTAACTCAATATTCGAAGCAAAAAACAGCATTTTTAAATAAACTCATTTTAAGAAGAACTTGGTGCCCTGGAATGTAATTAGACACAACGCAAACCCATAATGATTTTCTAAAGGAAAAATTACATTAAATTAACAAAAAATTTCATTTAAATAAACACGGTAAAATACAAATAAGGAATACAGTCATAAAAGGAACGATCGCAATGCCAACGGCATTTAATCCCTGGAATTTAATAGAGGACCAATTTGTGCCAACGTAGCCCCACACAATCATTCCAAATCAATTTCCTTGCGTGTTTTAAATTTCGATATTTTGACTGTAGAAGCTGGCAAGTTGAAATAATATTACTATATACTTACAAGATTAGTTTACGTCGATGGTTAAGAAAAATACATTAAAAAAAATATAAAATGCAAATATTAATAAATAAAAAATCATTCTCATATTATTGCTTATAGTTTTAATCTTTTTACAGACGCGTAGTATCCTCACGAAACCGTCTTTATCCTTCTAAATAAAAGAACAATCTCTGATTTTGTAAAACATTTATTATTTCAATAATATAATGATTTTATAGATTCCTTTTCCTTTTTACGAGTCAACCGAAATAAAAGTAAATACACGATTTATTACATCGCCAGACGCATTTCCGATATGTGGCTACAATAAGGACGTGATTACATTGGTCCTTGAGTGAGGCCGTATCTCTAGTGTCAGTATCAGCCTACATTACCGGCCACTACCCCAGATTTCCCGGTCAGATACTGTAATGGATAGGTCTTAATAATCGCCATAACATGGCGTGATATGTGCTTGTTAACAATATCATTTTATGACGAATATCAAATTGTACGTTTTTACAAGTAATCAAAATATTATTGGGTAAATGATATTATATTTTCAAGGATATATGTTAAAAGATTGTTTAAGGCAATACCTTAACCACCGCATGATTAACAGGAATTATACCCTTATGAATTCCTGATTAATTTTGGATATATTTACGTGAATCCTACTAAGTTAAATACAACTATTTGAACCGATATTGTATTCACTTTACATATTATGCAAATACTTACCAATCTGTTAGTTATACTTCAACATTGTAATTTTCATATTATATATGTAAAAAAATTAAAGTTACCTATTTGTGATTAAATATAAAATAGTACTCAATTCATTATTTTATTACGTAATACAACTTTATTGTATGCCCACTAGCTAGTGTTGTTTAAGAAATTTCTAACTCGGATATCTATAGGTTTTTTTTTCTTTCAAAAAATAGTGTTGGTCCCTGTAATTTTAACGAAGTGGAACTTTAAAATATCTCGGAATAACTCCTTGCTATTTGCCGGGCAATGAATTAGTACATTTTTAAATTTTACTATGTCCGATATGTTAAGTATCTATAACTTCTCTAAATAGGCCTATGCCTGCAAACTCCTATATTATGGAAATCTCCCGGTTATAACATATAATATGGCGCAAATGTTGCGAGCTCATTATTATCAATGCGTCCATGTGGAAAGATTATATTAATGCTAAAGTCAAATAATTTTGCAATTCCAAAATGCTATGAAATGTTTAATTTCTAGATGGGACAAATGTCGACAAAAACTGCAAGTGATATTCTATGCAATTTACGAGTAAAGATTAAATGTTATTGGAAATAGATAAAAATAAAAGGAAAATTTCCGTTAATGGTATTACAATTTCTAGGTTTTTACCAAACTTGAAACAATCATGTGTATGTCAGGCATGTATTAGACGTTCGTACTAAATAATTGTAATTACTATAACTTATTTAAAATAAATTATAGAGCCCATTACAGAGAGTGTGTTGTTGGAAAATATATCTCTAAACTAAAAGTTCATGAGAAATATGTGCCTACACGTTCTCTAATGTTACAATGCACCTTTTAACACAGCCATCTCATAACACTGGACTAGAGTAAAACCACTAGGTAACACCCTTGCCCATCGGTAAATCATTCGTGTTTTGACAAGAGTAAATGAACTTTGTAATTAAACAAAAAACAATCAAACTCTTTTTTTTAATTAGTTTTTGACGATGAAAGGAATGTGGCGGAAACACGACTTTCCGAACATTTGCTATCCTTCAATGGTACAAAAATCAGTAACACTACGTTGCGAGATCTTCAATCATATCTCTTTCTTAGGGGAACATTTAACACATAAATGTAATATCAATTATTGAAATAAACAAATCATACCAGAGCGTTGTTATATACATAATTCAGGAATCACAACAACCATGTTGCGTGTCACCTCCACGTTTATTAACACTAAAATATGCACTTAATAAACATAAAAAACGTTTGCACTGGTTCTCCATAATTTTGAACATATTACGAACAGGATAAAACTTTGTACAATTCGATTTGATACAACTTTTATGTCCATATGCATTAACCTTTCTTCTAATAACGTCTTTTGTCGGCAAATCGAATTTGCTGAGTTAACAATTAGTCTACTTATATGTAACTACTAACAATTATCAATTTCATTATCCATATTAAAATCAGGCTCATATTACTTTTGTACACTTCGTATATGAAAGACCTTCAAAGGAAATGATATATTCTTTTTTTAATAAAAATGTGATTTTTTCTTATTTTCATGTTCTTTATTCAAATATATGTAATACAATAAAAGGAATTCCCTTAAACCATAAATCATTATTCGGTACGTTTTTCTCTAAAGTAATATTCCTTATAAAATGTTATCTATTCAATATCTTAAACTATCTAAATCAGCCGGCACGGAAAATGTCCTGGATTCCTCCATATGAATACATATATCTATCATTAAGTGATAAACTCCTTCTTATGCCCTTAGAACAATGACTTTACATGGCTATGACTCTGGAATTAAAGCTACTGATAAAAGCAAAATCCGATTTTAACCAAAAAAAAGAAAAAGATTTGTATAAACACAACCCTGTACATATCAATGATACCGGCCACATTAAATCATACCAAATAAAAAAACGTTAGATATATTTATTAAAATATTAGATATTTAACTAATTTAATATTTAGTGGGCCTTATTAAAACACGATGAATAGATGTTGCGGAACGAAGTGAAAACGAGTTATCCTTTCAAGTTTTAGATGAAATATTTGTCCTATATCAATGTTGGCATATTCAACTATTTAAAAGCATTTAATAATGGTTGAGTTTTAGGCTTTAAATAACTTATCTTGGTTGTAGCTTATTACAGCCTTCTCCGTCCAAGATTATTTACTTCGGATGCAAACGCTGTTACACGTCACAAACTTTTAGAAACAAGTAAAAAATATTATTAAATATGATTGTGTTAGTGTGAATCATTGGAATGTCACTTTGGTGGCTAGTACCACAGTTTTATTCTACCAATATCTAAAAGAATCTTTCTTGCAGAATAAAAATATTATTCCTATGCCCCATTACAGCACACACGAGAACACATACATACTCAATAGTTGTCAAAGAGAGAAGACATACCTGTTGCTTTAAAATATTGCAGCCCGTACATAGAATAGTCACTCAACCAAACATTAGCTCTGTTATCGTCGGCTTTTACCACTCCATATGTACTCCAATGTTTACTTCCATTCTGTCAGAAGCTTTTACAGCACATCTTTTACAAAAACTAATGGTTGAGAGGTGTTTATGTTTCATCACCAATGGGTTTTATAGCCTGCGCTGCGTAACTATGATAGTGGTGTCTTGTATTCGACAAGTGGTGAACACAAAGTTATGAATATACAAAAAAATAAATTTAATCGTTGTAAAAAACACATTAAGTTTAGTGTTTAATACACTCTAAGAAAAGTATGAAAACTAAATTTTTATACATTCATGGCAATTAATGACAGGATAAAGATAAGAAGAATGGAAAAATCATAATAATCATCCAGCCAAGCAAAGTAGTGATATATGAGGGTTGTTCCAAAAGTAAGGCCTGGTTAAGAACAAAATCCAAATTCTAAAAAAATTTTTTATTTACATTCCTTACATCTTTATCTAATTTTATACATTATTTCCAAATTTATTTAAACATTTCACACAAACTTATGAATGCCTACGTTTTAGAAATCGGCCGCCTGCGAAGATAATCAGTCTATAACTGCTTCTTTCACTTCACACCATATGTGTAGAAGCTCCTCCCGCCAAAAACGCATTTAGGTAGCGGAACAAGTAGAAATCACTTGGCTCTAGTTCCGGACTGTATAGAACAGTGGGTGGTCTATCTATCCCCATCAATATTTTCTGGATTAGAGTAGACGCGTTCTACTCTACTTAAATACATATTTTATTATTTCCGTTTTAACAAAAGTTTGTGAAAATATTTGGTATTATTTAAGCGTGTGGTCTTTGATCAATTCTTTAAAAACAAGGTCCAATTTCAATAGGCGAACTGCGTTCTTTGTACTAGAATCAGAAACTGTTCAACCCACTTAAGGAAAAAGCTGTTCATATAATCGATTATTGTTTTGTGGTATTGATATTACGTTCATACACTATGTTTAAGAATGTTAAATTTAATAACCACGCCATAATATAGTGAATAATATGTGTGCAAAAATATATAAAATTAACTGAAATATGCAAAAGACAAACATTTTAATACAACACTACAGTGTGTTTTATAAAAATAAATATTTCCCTGGCTTGACGCACTTAAATAAATCTGTCAGAGACCTTATAAATGTCTATTCAGTGTGTGCTAACCGTATAAAGAACTTTAAGTAGTGACTTTAATCTATTTAAAGTTGTCTTTGGTGATATAACTGTTATTAATATATATGACGGTCTGTTTGAAGTAAATCAAGAGAGGAAAATAAAATTTGAGAAACCCTTAATGCTTCATATTATTAAACCTTTTTATTAACACTGAAACTTTGGCATATACCATAACTAGTTTGTATGAGGGTGAATTTTCTTCACAGAAAAAAATCATCTTTATATAAAAAAAAAACTAGGTTATGAGCATATACAGTGAAATTTTGGCTCTCGGCACTTAGATTAGAACAAGTATTATAGTTAAAGTAAGGATGAAGCATCCTCCAGGTAAAAACGTCATGTATAATATAAAAAAAAACGTAAAAATTATGCTCGTGTTATAACAAACTATATTAAATTATATTTGTACTGCGGAAATACAATATATATATAATAGGAAAAGCATGATGTTTATTTTCACAAAATATAATTTACTAATCAATTTCGCAGAACTATATTCAGAATCTAAATCAGTGCCAGTTCCACAAAGAACTCCAACGTTTGGAATAAACATAAACTAGAACGTGATTGAGTACAAAGAAAGGAAGATATTCTAACCTCAATCGAAGGTATTATTCCTTTGTTCCCCGATATCCTATTTTTAGACAGAATGAGATCCAATGATCCAAGGATCGTTGCCTTGTCAACCTTCATCTGTTTCAAATGACACCATCTAAACAAACATTGAATGATGCTTTTCCTGTAGTAGCTTGTGAACGTTGAAGAGTCCACTTAATGTATCTATATTATACTTTGCCTTGGATCTGCTTAATAGGCTACAAATATGGTCACTCTTAGATTTGTAACTTTACTCGTGCGGCAATATATATAACCAGTTTGTGTATTCAAGTAGTAAGTAAGTAGGGAAGTAATATATTCTTACTACTTCCATTATACAGCCAGTATCTCCAAAGGCCTAAAGTAGACGGGTTTTAAGCTAAGTGGCCTTCTTCATCCCACGTTCATAAATATTGTTTTGATAAAGAAAACACTAACTCGATTATGGTTACGGGAAATACTTTAAACTGTAAGCATATTGCAGTAGCAGAAGTACATACATTTAAACAAAAGCCCATGCTTGTAAAATATTATTTATATTGAAGGAAAAAAGGCTAAACTAATTATATCACTGAAAATAAACTTAGACTATAAGTAGACACTTTTTAACCAATGAAAGTTTCTTATCGAACATCCTTGAAATGCCCCAATCTGATTTCCATGGTGACAAGGTACACGTGCTGTGCAAAAGGACTATTTATTACTCAAATAAATCGGGAAATTATTTTTTTTGTGAATTTTTTTAATCCTTAGCATAGGTATTAATTAGTATATTACCGTTAATTTGGAAAGAAGACGCTTGTGTGTTTTATATTCAGAGTTCTTATTTGGTTGTGTTAGGTCAATGCTGATGAATCCTTTAAAAGAAAAAAAATCAGTGGCGTAGTTTTAGTTTCTACATATTCTGTAATATACTTCATTTTGAACTTTACGGTGTGGATATTACGTTAAGAAAGTCAATACAATTGTCAATTTCCCCAGAAAAGCTCTTAACCACTGGTTAGAGAATTCAATGAAATTAACATTGGGCTTAGGCAGTTATAAACAACAACAATTATTTCCACATGTCGATCTGTATCACTGTTATATATTGGATAGTGTACTAAGCAGAAAATTTATAAACTCAAAATTATTTACTTAAATTATTTAACAAAACAGTATATTAATTAACTAGTTTTCACGAATATTTTTATTTGAACTGGATTGTCATCAGAAATAATACAAAAACTTTAATGATTTCAAGAGGAAAAATCATGTTAAATGAACTACAATTTTTTCATTAAATTATAGACGGTAAAATAAAAACAGGGAATATAGTCATAGGAATGATCGCAATGCCAACGGCATTTAAGCTCTGGAATTTAATAAGCAGTTTAATTTGTGCCAATATAGCCCCATACAATCATTCGAATTAAATTTCAGTTTGTGTTGGAATTACGATGTTTCCACATGTCGATCTGTACCAGTGTACTATATATATATATATACTATATTTGAAGCTGGCAAGTTGAAATAATATTACTACATACTTATTTATAGCTAAAAAAAGATCGAGTTATAAGTATATAGTAATCGAGTATATACAGTATGATTGAAATAGATTTAAATGTTTTATTGTGTCTTCGAGGTAGTGAAAGGCATTTAAAGTTACTTTTTACCTTTTGTAATCACACTTGCTAACATCATAATGATAAAGCTTATCGCCAAAGAGATAGTATTTCATTGTTCTATTTATTTACAACGATCTATGTCTTTCTTACTTTAAACACATAAAATAATATTGATGCAAAGGAATAGGAATAACTGATATTTGAAAATGTGGACAGCTATATGATGATGCTATTTTACAATATCAGCTGAAATTTGTTTATTATAATAATTAATATAATCTGTGAGGATAATGCTTATCCAACGCCCACTTTTATGAGGAAACCCAATTCAATATTCTACATGAATATATTATTGCTGTTCAAATCAGTCAAAAGAACGTAGAACTCTATATTAGCAAAACTTAATAAAAATACTCTTGCACAATAAATTAAAAAATCTATCCCGGTCGTAACGGCGAATAATTAAGAAAGCATTTAATTGTTAATAATATTCATTGACTATTTAATTTTGCATTCGATTGCTTAAATGCCCATTTAGTAAATTTAGTCGTGTAACAACTGTTACCCAATTTTGAATTATAGTTCAAGTAATACTAATAACTAAATTAAACTTTATATAATAATTTATACAGATATTATGTTTTATTTGCTTTATAAATATTTAATTACCCTTAGAAAAGTCCTTATATTTGACTGAAAACATTTATTAAATGTAAAGCAGTGTAACTGAGGTGGAGTACAGAAAGACTGCTGTCAATGCAGAGTCAGATCCTGCGTGTGCTGGAAAGCATTCTAGATCAGGCTTCAGAACCGGTAACATGTCATTCTGTGTAGCTATATTATGGATACTTTTCTACATTACTTAATCAGTCTAGTTCAATGTAATATTTTTAATCAGAAGTGTTCTCCGTTTTTATATTATTCATAGTGGTAAAAAGTTTCTTTAAACCAATCAGTAGAATAAACATTAGTTTTTTGAATATTCAACTTTGTGTAAAAAATTGATTTCTTTTACGGAATTATCCGGTGGTAGCAGCGATTATCTATCATATTTTAAATATTCATTTTAGGGCGCGTTGTAGTTTGCCCTGGAACACAGTTATACCCTAACTAAATAAGAACGCATCGTTCTATTTATGAATAAAAGTAAGTTTTATTGTATTTCTTTGATGTATACAAGGCTATATTAAATATAAAATGACACTGAAATGAGATTCATAATTTGTATAAATTATTGACATAAATATTATCAGAATAACGGGTGGCGAGGATTATTTGTAAAGGTAAGATCAGAAGATTCAAGGTGTTATTATTAACCAGGTGTATTGTATATATTACTCACAAAGGTTTCAGGATATTGAAAGTATTGAATTACAATTTCAGACGTCTTCAATAATACTTTTCTAAGAAACAGAAGGCAGATCAAAGACGGTACGATTTTATTATTAAAAATTGAGAAAGACTAAATGAAAAACCTTTCGAATATCACCGTTTGATTGCAATTTGCAGGTCAACTCACCCAATCAACAAAACAAAGCAGAATTGATTTCTATAAAACAGATTGAACGGAGAAGTAACATTGGAAAGTTTCATATTTGCAGAAGCGTTTAATTTACTGGATCCAATTGTTTGTCAGCTGTGCGCGAATTGGTTCAATTGAGTTGAGGGAATTGGACACAATCAAGCCGAGTACCATGTAGGTTTGGAAATTTTAATTATTTTTTTATTTATTTATTCCTTTATTACAGACTTTTATAAAACAACAAAAGTCATATTTCAATCTCATTCAAAAGCTTTCTTTCACTTTAAACAGAATCAACACATTCCTAACTCTAACCAAACTTTTGCTCTCATAGAAATTAAAAACTGGTATATTTGTTGTCTCCTTGAGATAAACAAATGGATGAAAGTAACGCTTGTGCCGGGTATGGAAGAACAAGAAAGCGGTGTAGCCGCTACGTGGGGGGGGGGGTGGGGGGGGGGGGGGGTGGGGGGGGGGGGGGGTGGGGGGGGGGGGGGGTGGGGGGGGGGGGGGGTGGGGGGGGGGGGGGGTGGGGGGGGATATCTACTGGAATAATATATTGTGCCACTCGTTGTAAAATATGATGAAATAAAGTTTTTATCATAATGTCTAGTTAAGCTACTAGAGCAAAGAGAACTCTCACCGTGTTTTGAAGTATTTTATTTAAAAAGCTATAATAGAAATTGGAATTTTTTTAAAAATTTGCTTTTGAGCTATATTTATAAGTTATGAATAATAGGTATTTTCTACCATAACTTTATCAAATATTCTACAATTTATAAATGATGTAAGTTAAATAAATAGTAGCAAAGTCAAACCGAATATTCTTTCTTTTTAACATAATACAAACATTTAATTAAGATTACAATATTGAAAAATAGATCTTTAGTTACTTTCCAAGCTAGAATAGTAATTTTGTTTTTAGAGATGCGCTAATTTAAGAATATGTACAAATATTAGCATAGCCATTGTGTATTCAATGTCTGTAATCATCATGATTACAATAATCTGCAAGCAGATATGGGTTATGTCATATTTTATGACAAACTTTAAAAGAACCGTTGTTATAGACCGGACAGTTTACACCCCCCTCTCAGTTTGAAGTTTTTTTACAGTGATAGTGATAGTGGTTGCCACTACAAAAATCGTGTGGGAAAGGAAAGTTCACACATATTACATCCCCCTACTACGTACCTCCAGAAGTTTTTCTGTTTCCTTAGGACAAGAAGCTTAAAAATGTCACCTAGTCCTATAAGGGACTTTGCAACCGATTCCGGATTGAAAGGATATTTTGAATAAGTAAGGTTTGGAGTATGGGCCGTCTGCTGTCGAGATTCAGGAGGAAAATTAAGGCCACTTATCTAAATTTATGACCTATTGGAAAAATAGAAGACGGCTCGGAACCAGCCTTCAGTCAAAGCATGCAGGGGGTGGTATTCCCTTATGTCCCCAAAATCTCGACATTTTCGGTTGGTAAGGTGCTGCTCCTGTACCAAATGGTTGCCCAGATTAAGTGACAAATTGGTTTTAGCTGTGCAAAATAGGTTCAACTGAAATGTACAAATCAGCTAAAAGTGAACCCTCCTGTGGCCCATCTCCAGAAGGTAGTTGATCGGTTCCTCACATCAGAGGGTACATATCAAACAATAACGTTAGGAAGAGATTATGTTAATACCAGATAAAACCCTCAGCATTTATGAAATCGACTAAAGTATGATTGAGTATTGTCAGCTCGTTGTGGCATTAGTTTTTCAGGATTAACCTGGTCAGGATAGTGATCTCGGCAATAGGACAATGATGAAGTTCATTTTCAACTCGCAAAGTTCGACCATCCCATTTTGTAAAAGGGCTCCGTATTCCTAATAATACTGCATATCATGTTGAGTTTATACATATAGCGACGTGTACTTAGTCATTTACTTTGCTTTAAATATTTGAGTAAAGAAGATTTCATTCTTGTTCTTGAGAAACTAATTCGTATTTTGTATATGTATTTTTATATTCTGTTTGTACTACAAAATCGTTCGCATCAATAAAATAAATACAATATTATAAATTCAAAAGTACTTATATAATTATTATAAAATGCATGCTGTTAGAGTTACATATGCACGACAACGACAACTGTTTTATTGTTAAAGACGCCTCAGAGAGACTTGTTCAAAGGACGCTTTATGAATGGGACATCAGACAGTTCTTTTGAGCTCGACTCGACTGCTGGTCCCATTCATGCCTAAATATTCCACTTACTATCTAAGTTTGAACAATCATTACCTTTACCTGTTGTTAAATATATATTTTATTTGCCATTGCATGTTCCTAAGTAGTATCTGAAGTTATAGAAGATTTTTATTTTGATAGTACTTAGTTTATTAATAAGTATTTTTTTTATGCTTTTACTATTTATTATTGTATTTTAAAGTAATTTGGATGACAAAAAAGTGAATTATTCATCAAGAGTGGACATGATCATGTAGCACATTGACATTTTGGATGATGATACATATGAAGGGAACTGACGTTAACATTGTGCTTCTCAGACATGTGAGTAATCAATCAACAAACAACACACTGACATCTTCTGAGTATTGTAGCAAGTGATTAGACATTAGATTGAATTTCTTACACATCAAAAATTTAATTACATACTGATTTCCTATCATTTAGCTCTAATAATATAATCATAATTTTATTATATTGAGAATATAATGATAAACCTCAATTATTTTAGTAATAACACATTTACCTGTAAATTTGTAACAGAGTTTCAGTGCCCGTTTTTAGTGGTTTTGTTCGCTTGCATACATATTGTAATAGCTTCAGTTCAAGACAAAATATAGTGTATAAAAATTAAATTTTAAATGTTTTAAGTACATTATAAAAACAAATGTATATGTACACATGTATGCATACATTGCAAATTTTTATAAGCTGCAGTAGCCAGATTTAATTTTAATTAAAATTGTATTACAAAAAGTACTTTACTACACCGTAGGTTTTTATTGAAATTACGTAAATAATATATATATATATATAATATATATATATATATATCTATATATATATATATATATATATATATATATATATATATATATATATATATCACTTAATATTATATATCATACAAATAATTGAATCGTGAAAAGTATGGGTTCTGTGGTGTAGTGGTAGCACAGCAGTGTGAGATCAGGGATCGAGTCCTGATGGAGAAAGTACTTTTTGTGATTCAATGTTTACTGAGAAATTAAATTCGGCTTAAACCCATTTATAGAAATTGGATTAAGGTAAATAAAAGTCGTTTGACGGGTATTTGGTCTTCCGATCATATGTTAGTTTGGTTATTTAAACGGATGTGTTAATTACCCTGAAACTGCGATAACACTGGGGTCCCTGAACCCCAGACATAGACATGTACGAAGACGTATATATGTATAGTACATCAGTATTTTTTTTCTGTAATAATGTAGTTAAACAATATAAATTTTTATTTCACTGCTGTGGAATCATGTCGTTTCACACCGCACCTGCCCCAACAGCTGTGCACGTCCCAGCTATCTTGTAAAAACAAATAGAAGGATAGAATAAAGGAAAAGTTGTATGTTGCAGTTGTGCCAACCAATCACATAAAATATATTATAGACAAGGTTAGGACTTTGGTGCTGCTATCACGTAGACAACGATGTAACTGCTTAGTCACCGTTTCACGGCTAGATCGTTACAGTGTGATTGTGGTAACCCTTTTTCCCGGTGATCAATTTCTCCTCATAACATACCAATATTTTAATAATAGTACACAAAACACACTCACTCACGGTTATACAATATATCATTAGGTGGTGGAAGAAAAGTAATTGTAGAGTGAGTACAGTGATCACCATCCTAACTGAAAATAGTAGATGTTGAATGAGGAAAATTAGGAAAAGGAGGATAACAGGATTATATATCAAATTCTTAGAACCTAATCCCTAGATATTAATTTCAGTGATTTGTACAGGATTTCAAATTCAATTACATACGTAATCATTTAAGCCTTATTTTTCTCCAGAATATTATATAAATTTAATAATGCGCATCAATATTATTACAATAGTCTTCTAATGAAGTATCAATGCAGTAAACTTTGGAACTACATACAGTGTTATTCCTATGAAAATTTTAGGAAAAGAACGCGTCATATGAATAAGGAATAAATTTTCACACTAAATTAAGAATCATTATTAATCTAGTTATTAAAAAGAACATAAATATAGTATTACAATGGCAATAGCTTTATACTGTAAAATCCAACACTATTAATCAATAAAACTAGATATACTTATACAGATGTTATTGTTCAGTGTACGCTGGCATTTAGAATAAGCCCTTGAATTTAAATACAATTGCAATAAACTTATTCCTACCATCATGTGCTTACAGGTAAATGGGAGTTTGTAAACCTTTCTGTACAAGCAAGTACAAGCCACAACAATTGCTATATGACACAAGCTATTGGTTTTATGCTGATCATATGGCCTCGTTATCCGCCAGACAGCCGCCGCCGCCATAGTAGAATATATTGTGTCATATAACATTTCTGATGCGGCATATTACGTTTAACTAACATATATGGTTCCTGCACTATACATAAAATTCTCTTGTTATTTCCTACATTAAATACTCTTGTACGGTTTATTATGTTAATTTACACTGTTTTAATTCTTGAATTAAAAGGTTTAGTGTTTTATTAACTATTTAAATGTAGTTCGCTACGTTTAAGTTGAAAAATTACTGGAGATTATACGTAACCAATCAATTCCATTAATAAAAACTAACATATTACATGATTACAAGTCCTTGGTCAATGGACTATGCTTTAATAGTATATTATTAATAAAATACCGATAAGTAAATACAACTTTTAGGAATGATTTGTATGTCAATTTGAATTATTAATAATTGTTTGTATTATCTAAGCAAATTGGGTTATGAGAGCCCTGTAAAAATATATTTTATAAGGTTCAAGGAGACTAAGAAAATAGATAGGGTCAATGTTAAAAAATCACACAATAATATGTGAAGACACCAAATATATTGAGACAGATCATCCTTTGAGCGGACAATTATTGTCTCACAGAATTCCAATCGCCTATCAGAATCAGCATTGGGAAGCGCTTGGAGTAAATATAGACGGTATGGCTTAAATTTTAATTGCTTTAACATTCTTTACACGCTTCTTCTTGATATTTCTAGTTCAGCAGATACCTTACAAGTCGATTTACCGGGATTGGGTACAAAATCTTGAGTAACCTTTTGCAGGTTTTCTTCGTTGCAACTTGATTGTGGGCGACCACACTTCGGGGCATTTAAAACGCTTCCTGTGTTTTCAAATTTCTTATTTAACTTCCGCATATACTGTCGAGTGGATATCGTGACACTTCGATATTTACCACTAAATTCTTCATTTATTATAGCAGTATTTTTATCATCCTTCCACCACAACTGAAGGATGTAAACTCGTTGTTGGGTTGTAAACATTTGAAAAAAACACACACACAAACGAATAACAGATGCAAAGAGCGTCACTTTACACTAGGCACAGGAACAGACAACAATGAACTTACCCCGTGTTGCTGCCAATTTAACATTGTTACCAACCTATCGAAACCAAATATACAAACGTATAGGGATACCGACATAAGCGCCACCCTCAAAGTCCAGAAGTATTTTATTTGCAATTTAAAATTTTACATTTACTTTATTACTACAAAAAACCCTAATTTCTGCTCTAATTAAAATTCTGGGTCTTTGTAAAAATGAATTTTATTGCTGACCTTGTTTACTTCTCCGCAGGTCATCTCGAGAAATGGAATGATCTTATGGACTTGAAATATTGCATGCAACTTCTGTAAAGTCTGTCACGTGACATGTGGCCTGGAGAACTCCTACATTGTATACTTAATAATCCGTAGCATTGTTGTTAAAACACTCCACAAAGGGTATACTATCGTTAAATAAAATATGTTTTTACAAGTTTATTAAGGGTACTACAACTAGCTTCTATCAGCTCTGCTACCAAATATGTCAGGCATAAAACTATTCTAAGGTACTACTTGTCATTAGCATACGTTCATCATGTGTAAGATATTAACTTCTATTAACTTTGTGTTTAAGATAATGATGAACACAAGACAATATGCCAGTCAATTGTATTTGATATAAATCTATGATAAAGTAAGGAAAGTCAGTAATTATATATTGAAAATCCACCATAATTAATGATAAATATCAATATAACAACTACGTAATATCCAACACTGGTACATCGATTAAGCTAAAAGGATTCAAATTAGTACCATCACTATGTTATGTTACAGAATAACTCCTTCAATTTCAACACAGTTGCAATACCATTTCCCTTATAATTTTAGCGTTGAAGATCGACGGGTATTTGTAAAGCCTTCTTTGCAAGCAAGAACAAGCCATATGAATTTGCGATATGGCTTACGCTATTGGTTATATCCTGATCATATGGCCTTGTTACCCACCAGACTCCGCCGCTGTAATAGAGTAACTTGTGAGGAACGTACACCATCACAACATTTGTGATGGTGTACAAATGAAAACTCCTATATATAAGGAGTTTTCACTTCACAACACACTGTAGTATAATTTTTATATTAAACATGTTATCTAAGTAAGTATTATTTGTACGATGTGATAATTTGTTTTATAGATTCTTATAATTCCTGAATGACCAGCTTTAGGGTTTTCATGAACTATATAAAAATTGTTCACTTTTGTGTTGGAATTTTTGTGAGATTACATTTCACCTATAAATTCCATATATAACTACTAATATTTATTTCTACTTCATGGATCAGGGACTAGTCTTTGAAAATATATTTTAAAATTACAGTGCTGATACATAAATTCGATTGTTTCGGAATGACTGGAGCTAAAAACTAAGCTTTTTATGTACCACAATTAATAATACACGTAATGCGTCTAATTTAGCTCTCAAAAAATATCTAAGAAAATTGGTTTATTAAGTTTAAACTACTATGATAACTTTAGAATTTTTTTAAAAGTCCAGTGTTACTAAATATTTTTTGATAGTTTAACTTATAACAGCTTTACTGTTAAACAATCACACAATATTACGTAAAGTCAGCTGTTATTGTACCTTTTGCGGAATAAATTGGAGTCTTGTATTGTTAAATGAATGAACAACTCAACAAAAAATTAAAAACCCATATTATTGTTATATATATTAATTTATTTTATTACAATATAGTTATAATGAAAATAAATAGCGCACAGTACTTATGTACATACAGTATATCCATTAACGACGAAAATCTGGTTCCTCCATACACGTTTACATTTTATTCAGCTACATCTCACACAAGCCACATACGGTCTCAGTCAGTTGGATGTTGTAAATTTTCAACAAATAAAACTTACTAGAGATTGGTTTAAAATACTGTCTGTGCCCTTATGAGGTAAATCCTAAACTCATTATTTTCATATTTATACTATGTGACAGGGGCGGCCAAAGATAGAAACTTAACCTGTGTGAGATTTTAGTTCTGCGCTTCTCAATCTACAGTTTGTATCTCTATATATACTCGTAGTTATTTTTTATAGTTAATATTCGTTTTGTAATTACCACTTAACCATCTTTTCTAACAGCTTTACATATTGCAGTACTAGTAATTTTTATGTGTTGAAAATGGAGAGGTTTGATAACGTATGCCATCAAACAGCAGAATTTGAAATAAGATCAATCCTATTAACTCATATTTTATGAGGATGGGTTATATTGTTGACTTATTTAGAATATATGTAGCCTGTTAAAGAATTAGGACGTCGGTAATGTGTAAAATTCTACAAACAGGCTAACAGATTTATTATACAGAAAGAAAACAGCTTATTCAACCATTAAATTTACTCATCGTTAGTTAATATAGAGCATGAGGTTCACTATATTCACTACACTATGGATAATGTTATCTAATGAACATAATTTACTTTCCCTAATCTTATATCAGTCACAGAAGGCTCTGGCAATACTTCTGAATCGGTTTGAAGCTGTAATAAACAAGCAAGATATATCAATTTGTAATAAGCAAATGAGGTAATAAATAATTAAATTATAAGATGTATATATAAAATTTATTTGTATATATTTCTATGACTGTCGCACACATGTTTATAAAGAACAGATATTGGGTTTAAAGATATTGTATTGCTGCTTAATGGTGCCACATGCCATTTCATTATGCATATAGTATTTACTGAGTACCCGAGTGTGGTACTCTCACTTCTTCCCCTGGTCTTATAAGGGTTAGTCGAATACCAAAGTGTAAGAGTCCAAATCAATACTGCAAAGGTATTCCAAATTTCATAATATTTGGACGTGCGAATGTACCGCTCTCTGTTCGCTCTTAAGATTCGTAGGAAGGAAGTAATTATTGCAAACTAATATCTTCTAAATCAATGTATAGAAATTGTATTTTTTTTAATTAAAAATTCACGAAATACTCAAATTTTATTTTGTGCTAAAGTAATAACTATTTAACCTGTTTGAGATTAGATTTGTTTTCTTCGAACAACCAATTGAAAGAAATTGCACTTTTGTACTCCAAAAGTGATAGTACACAGGTTCTTTTATTCTGTAATTTCGATTTTTCAATTCACTCAGATGATTAACCTACACACGAGTCCCAATGAAAAGTATTTAAGTACCAGTCTTATTTTATGTTTTATACTTAATAAAAGATAGAAGTTCAACTTATCTCTACTTTTCTCTGAGTAAAAAACCTTCTTTTATTGGGCTATCGTAGAAGTAGTTAATTTCTCTTTTGTCCTAAATGGGCTGTAGATTTAATTATTGTACATAAAACAATTTACATTCGTAGTCGGATTTTACTTAGACTAGATCGATTTCTTTAACGGTGCACGGCTGTCCATGTGACTTTAATGAGCGTTAGAAAAGCCTGTCACTCAGGGAAATTTCTAAAAAAAATAAACTATAGAAATTTATAGTTTATCGACTCTCAACCTTATTCTGATAAGATCCTCGACATGCCAGTGGCTCAAGAGGACGTCCAGAATAAGGTTTAGAATGTGATCGGCATCTTCCTTTTTTATAGGAAAAAAATATGAACAATTATTTACATATAAGTTCATGTCGATATTTGTAAACTATAGCTAACCATAATTTTGTACTTTACTGATTTTTATAGAAAGTACTTAATCTTTTTCTAAAAGTGAACTATATTTAAATGCTTAAAGATAAATTCATCATTACGGGAAACCGTTTTAAAAATAAATATGTAATGAACGTCATTTGATACCAATACTAAATAGCACGATTTACGATAAGTAGGTACATTGACTGCAGTGGTAGATAATGAGATTACCGCTTATACGCGGTTTTATACGCTATCTACACATATCTCGTGACATACGTGTTACGTTCTGTAGTTGATATAATATAATATTTTATAACTTATATTCCGTCACGGTTAATATTAATACTTATTTTGAACAAAATTAAAACACAGCAGATTAAAAATTAACTGTTTGGCTGACAGCTGTACAATAAACTTTTATATATGATTAAAGAATGTGAGACAGACCAGACAGAGATAATTAGTTTTCCCGCTTATTTCAGTAAATGGATTACAGTGTTGCCTTTCTTCAGACTGTTTTTTTTTTAATTTTACTTTCATCTCCAGTTGCTAGACATGTACTGTACAGTCCTTTAGCCCCTGTAATACACTCAATCCCCAAAGAACAGCGCCAAAAAAATGCTCATCAAAAGTTAAATTATGTTTTTCCTTAAGTGGAATTTCACTCCAGCATCAATTTCACAAAATTGAAAATAATTGCATTGGATTCTTTTATATCAAATTAGGTGGGAATGAGAAAGAAGCGTATTAAAGTTGGTTATTTCGACAGCTATAAATGCAACACAAGTTTTGGCTCACCTTATATACTCACCCTATGTAGCAATGATGAGTAAAAAAGTAACTTCGGACAAAAATTGAGCAAAAAATAAACTTTGGACCAAAGTATGGAATTTTTTTCAGTATGGTAAAAACCTGTGAAACAGATCAAAATACTATTGTGTTATTTTACATTCTCACTTTAATTTGGAGAAAGAGACAAGAAATACAAGTGAGGATATTGTTTTTCAGAAACCAAGGTCCCAGAAGAAATCCTTCGGACTCGTTCAACCACATAGTTCTATATTCGTAAGCATTCTGTTGTAAATCAATTTAAAGTTATAAATTGAATGAGGAAACACATTGACTTGATCATAATTATTAAATCTTTTTGGAAGTTAAGGATTAAATTTAATTCAATTGGCCTGTTTATTTACCTTACATTCCCTAATCTTACTATTTAAAAGTAAGTTTAATGCTATTATATATAAGAAAAGTGCTCGTTATAGTTAGCTATTTATTGCAATGTTAATCAGTTTTTAAAATTAAAATTAATACATCTGCAGTAGATAATAAGATTGTACAGATAGCATCACAAAACGAGGTTAGAGCAGCAACATTTTGACATTACTAGTAGGACAGATAGTATCATACCATTACAGTTGGAATTGAACAGTTAGTCTACTCTTTAATGGACTTTCAACATAAAGAGCGCACACAGTAGTTAAGTTCAAACTTAGTTTCTCTGTTGACTGCTGGACCAGATGTTGCGCCATGATTATTCACAACCCATTCCGCCACATCTCATACAAGTCATATAAGGTCACAATCAGTTGGAAATTGTAAATTTGTAACAACTCATACTAAGTTAACTGTTGGTTCAAATAGGATATCATATTGTTTAAGTTACAATGTCATAAAAGATTAACTTAATATTTCTATATTTGTAGAGTCTAAAAATTAAATAAACATCTGCTTTTAAATAAAAGCAATCTCATCAGTAACGCTCCAAGATCCAAGTTGAAAAGCGGACAGAAGAGAAAAGCACGCTTCATTGTCCTAACAAAATACTATTATTTTTACATAATAATAAATCATTTAGGGTCTTACTTACAAAATTGTAAGTTATAAAGAGTTACAAGAGTGCTATGACTATAAACAAGAATGTAAAGAAAAAAAATATGTCAAACCATTATTGCTTTCACAATTTTTGCAACTTTCAAAAAACTAACTGTGAATTCAATCATACTTTAGGTAAATATATGATGAGATTCACTCAATTCAACTAAATAGGGGTATATCGGTTGAATTATATAAATTTAAATTTTAAATGAAAAACAATAAAACGCTGTTTGTTCTACACTGAAGTTAACAAGAGAAAGTAAAGAAAGAGTTAAAAATATTACTCCCACTTATCTCATTTGCAAGAATATTTCGTTTTTTCTGAACTAGATATTTTCTCCTTGGGAATATAATTTCCATCTGCATTCTTTCTAGGAAAATTTTTAATGTTAATTTTGATATTTCGTTTGGATTCACCTCGTGGACCATCCCAGGACAAGGGTAATCCAGAAGAATACAACACAGAAATACCTTACTTAAATCTAGATGTCATAAAGAAACATTTTCTGTAAAAATATGATACTGAAACAAGCAATACTTAGAAATTTACAATGTGATCATTAAAATTAAATTATCTAAAGACGTATTAAACCAGTAAGCAAATTACTATTTTACAGACCTAAAAGCAGCTGTGAACAGAAAAAGGGGCCAGAACAGCTGTTCACAGTGCAGATTTAGTAGACAATAATAAACTGAGAGATTGAATCTGGTGTGCTCACCAACAATTCCGATTTGCAAAGGATTTTACAATATTTCTTACATGAAAAATAAAACTGATTACTTTCTTGGTTTTTTAACAAGGTGTATTTTCGGAAACTTCTCTACATAATAATGCAAATCCCTTTGTCAATTTTGTACTATAATTTTAACACGAAAGCTTAAATCTTTTCCTTTTGTATTACTGAATAATGTTCAGACATTCATAACAGTAGGTGAGATATCAAAATTTGTTTATTATTATTTAATTTACTATTAGGTATCGGACAGAAAAGGGAAGTAATATTATTCTTGGTTGGATCAGAATTATGAAAACCTTATTAAGTAGCCTAGTTATTTCATTTTATGATAATATGCCTACTGTTGAGTGAAATATGGTTCTATATTCTTATGAGAAATATCTCAGATTTGATAATATGCCTTGTCAACCCATTAAGTATAGTTATTTATGCGTTATATTGTTATGTATAATAAGTTTATTCCTTAAGTGTTGGACTACACACACTAGTGGTGATGACAGAATGTCTGTCAAATAAGTAAAAGAATGCAAACTTATACGTTAACAATTCTGGAGCAATTGTATTATGAATTTTATTGACTAGCCATGAGCTTAGTAAAAAAAACTACGTATATTTGGCAGAAATATAAAGCATTAAAAGCACGTTGAATATTTCGGCCACCAGATAAAATTAGTTTAAGAATTGTGGGTTTCATGGGCAAAATAAAATAGTTACTATCACAATTATAAGTATGGTTTTGGGAAGTATATTCTACTACCCAACTTATCTTGGGTTCTTGATAGTATGATATTATACTTGTGAAAATAAGTCTGGAATAGAGAGAGGGACAGAGAGAGAGAGAAGAGAGAAAGAGAGAGAGAAGAGAGAAAGAGAAAGAGAGAGAGAGAGAGAGAGAGAGAGAGAGAGAGAGAGAGAGAGAGAGAGAGAGAGAGAGAGTTTCTAATTCTCTTTTTTACCGAAATTTCTCATTAAGACTGTACATTCTGGCTGTTCTTTCCAATTGAGATATTTTATTTGTCACATCACTCCACTTTGAGAAGAGGTAGGAGTGGATTAGTTCTTAAACTTGTCAAAGACACTATTAAATAATGTTACGTAATGGTCTGACCAATTTCTAAATACCATATATTTGAAAATTTACACGAAAATTGGGATTTCTTCCAGATTTTGAAAAGATTGGAGTTGTACCTGTCAACTTTATTTTAAATTTTAAACCAGTTTACGAAATATTACGAGATTTAAAGCTACTAATCTTCCACCACCAACTATTTTGAAGAGATTAATTTCCTGTAAACATCATTTTCTATATGCCTTGCATTTGTAGTGCATAAAGTATAGACATTTATGTTAGTATAGAGATATAATTTGGATTCAGATTGATCGGTCTATAGAGTAATGTAATACATATTCTAGTAACTGTTAGATTCGATATTCAGCAAGGTTAAAAATAAAATTATATAGATGTCAAAGGAGATAATTATTTGGAACTAGTGTTAGGTTTGTATAAAATAAATACAAATAGTACATGAAGCTCTGTCACAATAGTTAATAAGGATGGTCCAGTAACTCGCAAACTGTGTCACGTTAATGAACTTTTTTTCTGTGCTAAAAGAGTAAAGTTCGTTCTGTACACTCGCAATGTTTCACCAGATGTATTGCTGAAACCATATGTTTGAAACTGCCATGCTATTATACAATCATGTAAATAGTTACAATAATTGTTTCAGAACTTTGGAACACCACCAGCTGGCAGTGAGACCGGTCCAGTGCTCTAACCACCGTTGGTTAATTTAATAACAGAATATGTTAGTTGTCTGAAATAATTTTATTTATACCAAAAGACATAATATTATAAAATTTCTCAAAGTTTGCTTATAAGACTTTCAAGAATTGTTTGTTGTAGATTTCTTGTGGGTAAAAACTAGTACACACAACCTTTCTTTAGTAGTTGGTTTCAAATATCAACCCTTAGCTTATATAACTGGTAAGAAATTCGTTCTTATATTTAATAGTACAGTTTCAGGTTATTACTATACCATTATTACATTTAATAGTACCAAGGAAGATTTTAATGAATTTAAGATAAATAATTTACTATAGCATATAAATTTATCTGACAAACAATAAATTCATTTCCTTTAATTTTGCTTTTGTAGTTAGCAATTATAAATGTACAAGCTGAAATCATTGAAAATAATATTTTGAGAAGAACAATGTTGTTCAACATATTATAAATTTTTAAGAAGCCAATCATTCAGAATCGCTAAAGAATAATGTTTATTTAATAATTCGATTCATTATTTTTAGTAAGAATAAGGAACTAAACCTTTGGATTTTGTAATTTTTTTAACTTTACAAGACACGTGTTTTGACTTTCTATCTTTGCAGTTTTACATAATCACCTCTTTATAAAAAAAAACAACCCAGACAAATTTTATAACTCTAATTATCCTTGGAAACACAATGTAAAGGTATTTTTTTGTTGTTAGGCATAATAATGAATGATAATACTACAGATAACGATAAAATGAGTCTGAGTTTTACACATTCCGTTAAAGTGAGGTATTCTCAAATATTACTAACCCGCAAATATTCATTGTAGCTATATAGACACAGCAGTATGCATAGGATTTACATCCCAAGTTGGTGCTCTCACTTTAAAATCTGGTTTAATAGGGTCAGACTAGCTAGTATATAAATTGTAACTAGTAACAACCTAGTGTAGCCACAGTAATACAGTGTACTGTACTTACACCTTTGCGTGGTAATATCACTATAGAATCTGGGCTATTAGGGAATAATGATTTGTAATTAACAAATTCTTAAATTATAACGTTCTGAGTTTAAGGAAGTGTATTTAGATGTAAGAATAATTTAGAACCAGTTTATTTTGTCTATCTAATATTTATTAGTTGTTACTGTTACTTATTGTGACATATTAAACTAACATAATTCTTCCCCAATGAAGTATAAGATATAAGTCTAACCAGTTGACTAAGTTTTCCACAGTGTCTTAATAAACAATTAATTTTCCACAGATTTTCCAGTTCCAATTAATTTTCTAGTAATACATGTTTTACATTGTACATTTTTAAAAGCTAAACATTTATCAATATTTTCAAAATCTAGTAACGAACCAGGTTACTAGATGTTGTTAAAAATAGCAACATACGACCTGGTAAAATTAAAAAATGTATTTGAACATAAATATAAGTAAAACTAAACATTTATCAATATTTTCAAAATCTTATAACGAACCAGTACGGGTGGTTCATATGCTGCACTCCTATGGTGATCCGCGAGCTGTTGCCTGTGAGTGCGGCAATATTGAGCGAGTCCACCAGTAAAAATATCTTGTAGTAATTATTGAACAAAGGCTATGTTGGGTCACATACATCCATTACGTCAAGTAAAGACTCAGAAAATTGATCCACGCTTTCTCACAAATAAGTGCTGTCCGTGAATCAATGCAGAACAGTTTACTTCACCTAAGTGCAGTCGTAGCTATATTACGTCTTCTTGGGTTGGGGCGGTACCTCCGCGGCAGCTGTCAAGAGGCACTGGCGGTCACTCAGAAGACGATTATCAAACGATATTAAAAAAGGGGGGTACATACCCGAGTGACACACTGGACAGAAAGTTTCCAGTTCTTAGTACCTGGCAGTTTTCTATTAAATATCTTCTAATTCATATAAATAATAATTAAAATAGTTTATTCTTAGATGTTAGTAGCTAGTAGTAGAGATAGTAGCTAACTCGAAACTAATTTTGGATACTTCACTCCTAGACTAAATAATAATATTGACGAAATAATTTTTTCCATCTTTCGCACACAGTATATTGACACATTATATTTAGCCAATCATATATTGGAATATGAGGGTAGAAGAGCTAACCTCGTACTATACGATAGTGAGTAAGCTGGTGGTAATATATATATATATATATATATATATATATATATATATATATATACATTAATGCGCATATATACAGATATATATATATATATATATATATATATATATATCTGTATATATGCGCATTAATGTATATACGTATACTTTATTCCGGTTATTTCAGCCGTCAACTGTAAATCTGGAAATATACCCTGGCAAGTTAATAGGGTTTTGGTGATTACATACTCACGAACATAGAATTATAATTATTCTAATTTAAATTCTGTTTAATTAAATACTGATGCTTTACTTATATACATACAACCACTTATACTCTCCATAGATTGAGACTCTTATATTATAAATAAGAAACGTATAGGCATTATTAATTGATTAATATAAATAATTAATTATTTAATCCGTGATCGCTTAAAGTTATTATAAAATTGATTATTAGTTCATTACTTAATCAAAGTTATCTAATAGCTAAATCAGTTGTAATAGATGTAAGTTTGTTATTTTTATACTGGTGTTATACAATTATCAATGGTCAGTTAATAGAAAACAGACTTATAAAGGTAGTCGTCCGCACTCACCGATCATAATATCTTTTCACTGTATACATACATTTTTGGTTAACAGGTTTAACATATACATACTTGAATAACTTTAATTCAATCTTTTTATTTGTCGTTCAAATAGAAAACAGGCGCCGGGATCGTTCAGAAGGTAAGCAGAGAAGAATCAAGCTGTTATTATTAACAAAGTCTATTGTCGCCTCTTCTTTGGAGATATTGCGTTACAAAGGTTCATGATATTGAAGTAAATTGCGAATTCTTCCGACTTGAATAATACTTTTCTAAGACAAGAGATCAAAGAGGGCTCGATTTCATTATTGAAATTGGAGAAAGATCTAATCGGCAAATACCTTCCGAATATCAGCGTGTGATTCCAATTTGCAGGTCTGCACGCCCAATCAACATAGCAGAATTTCAATAAAACAGATTGAATGGTGAAATAAGATTTGAAAGTTTCGTATTTGAGAAGTGTTAATTTTACTGGATTCAATTGACTGTCAGCTGCACGTGATGAGTTCAATTAACCTGTAGGAACTGTTGGACAGAACCAATGAGAGTAGATGATTTAAATTAAATATTTAATTTATTCTAACTATTAAAAAAATACATTTGAACATTATATAAAATGTGTATTAAATAATACAGAATCGCTATGGCTGATTGATAAACAAATTCTACTTATTTCAATTTACGTTTAAACATTTATAAAAAATTGCATTAAAAAAAATTATTTCTGCGTTTTTTAAATTTTAAACAAATTCAACTCATTTTAACAAAAACCAAACGTTTGCTCTCATATAAATTTAAACTCAGAGACTTTCAGAGATTATTTACGCTTACAGTTGAAATATTTCTTGTCTCCTTAATGATGAAAGGGATGAAAGGAACGCTTGTACTGCGTATGGAAGAACAAGAAAGCGCTCTAGCGCCGCTGTTTAGTACCTCTCTCCCGGATTGTGTAAAGTAGCGGATAATGGTTGGCTTCTTACGGTGAGTCTTCTCACATAGCAATAATGCAGCTTTACCTTTTCTTAGAGGCCTTAGTAACCACATTTCTAGCGCATTTCACATATTCAAGACTGTACCTACGTTAATTGTTCCACGAGCTACTAAAAGAAAACCATTATTCGATGAGAGTTGATGTATTGTACATAAGTGTCATTTAATGCTGACATAGATTGCACGATATTGTGTATAAAAGAGGCAACGACCTGTCGATCATTGAATCTGATTCTACATAAAAATAGGATACCAGGGTACAAAGGTTACCTTCGATTGAGTTTAGGAATATCTTCTTTTCTCCGTACACAATAACGTGGCGTGGGTTCTGCTTATTTTCAACCACGAAAGTCTTTGGAATTAGGACGGATTTAGATTCTGATTATAGTTCTTGGAAGCGGATTAGTAAACTATATTCGTTAGAACTATACCACCACTTTTCAGCTATATATATATATATTAATTTTCCTTCTATGATATACTTAAAACACACTGATGGACATATAAATAATAATCATACCATAGCTAGATAACTACATAAAGAGACAGAAAGTCTCTACTTTAAGACACTATAAACGGTTAATACACACTGCATTAATTTTTATTGAAATGTCTGACGCATTGTGTGATGTGTGTCTAGCCAGGCAAATTCGACGTAAGAAAAATTATCGTTTTTGTATATTTATAAAAAATATAAATTAGTGTGGGTGACAATTTTTTTCCTAGATAAAATTCATTCATTAAAAGGATTTCCTCGATGTCAATAAAAACTGGATATTGTGCTTATACAATGGAAATAGGCTCTAGGCTTCTAAACTGTATCCACCACCACGTAACTCCTCAGGATTATTAACTCTGCCCTATTTACTGTGTTTCTATAACCTGATCGGAATGTATATTTTTGTTATCCAGGCTCATAGAAAACTAGCGTAACTGGTGGATACTCTCCAAAAAAGGTCCTCCGAAGTTTAACTACCTCCATTTTTTCTAGGTATGTTAAAACTTCCTACACTAACGACATTCTAGTTTTGAAAAAATAAATAATTTTACAAAAAATGGATCTTGCATAATTTAGTTGAAATAATATTAATTATATTGTAACTAACAGATGCTTTGTAAAGACAATAAAGTTCCCTCGACACAGTAGATTTATTACTTTTCGCAATCGATTTAAGGGCGCGTCCCTAACTTTGAATACGTCACTGAGAAGGCTTACTAAAAATTTTGAGGAATATTATATATTGTGGATCTAGGAGTAACCTAACCAAATATACTATTTGAGTGTATCCACTTCTCAATTTTGTAGGATACAGGACTAGTTTGTGACAATAGTATTTTTTCTAAATGTAATTCGGTGTTTTCAGAAACCTCCTTGAAAACTTAGGAACAGAAATGTATTAAATAATGCACGTAAATATTATAACTGTAATAATATAACATAGTCGAGAAACTGATTCAGTTGGTTACAAAAACAAACATTTTGGCAGTATGGACGTTAATCTCTAGAAAACACACTCTAGGAGGATATTCAAATTTCAGTCAAATGCGTATATCAATTTATTTTGATTTACATGTGCCCACATTATTAACACGCTTTTATTAGCTTCGGTTGTTGTATCTATGTAACGGAATCTTTGAGCATAATTTTCACCAATTTCCAGAAGTCTGATTAATTTGAAACTTTGCATACGTATCAAGGACCGATGGCAATGCAATAATTTGATCATAGTTTTCCATTATCCCTATAAAGACCGCCAGGATTAATAAATTCTTTTATAGATCCTCTGCGATAGAGCTAGCGCGCGATCTGCGCTAACCCAGCGTTCAAGTCTCCATTCTATCTGCGCTAACCCAGCGTTTAAGTCTCCATTCGTCTCTGTATTCTCGGATGTGCTGACTTTCTTAATATAGTAATATTATAGTAGTCATGCAGTCTCTGCCATTTCCAGTGGTTTCTTTGACAGCCATATCTCAAAGTACACGATCCATGGATGTTCTTTGTTTAGTATACATTACATAATACAAATTTGAGTTGTTGCTTTACAGAAACATACATAGTATTATTATCAGACAAAGCTTTTAGTCTTTTTTTTAACTAATTCCATTTCAACAATATTCGAAATTTTTCTTGCATTTTCAATTTTATTTACTATAAATAAAGTTTAACAAATACATTTTAGTTATTTTACACATTACCTAAGATGTATAGCTAATAAATTAAATAATAAATGTACCAAAATATGGGTATATTCAATTCTGAACTACAATAACCATTAGTTTTATTATGTATGTGTATGTTTGAATCGCAAAAATACTTGCTCCGCCGGGACTCGAACCCGGATCTCTCACTTGCCGGGTGAATGTGCTACCATTACACCACAGAGCCCTCACTTTTAGATATCAAAGAAAAAGTGAGGGCTCTGTGGTGTAATGGTAGCACATTCCCCGGCAAGTGAGAGATCCGGGTTCGAGTCCCGGCGGAGCAAGTCCTTTTTGCGATTCAATGTTTATTGAAATTATATATATATCAGAATATTGCAATTATATGATAAAAATATAAAATGATTTACGATACGAAAAATTCAACTTAGTTAAGGGTGTAACATTTTATAATAGTATATCTCAAATAAGTAATAGTTTTAATACAGCTCAGTAAGAATGATAAATGATATACACTAGCCAACATTACGTTTATTAAATACTTCACATACCTAACCCTCAAGTCCGGCAAAGGTGTTTCAAACAGCCACAGTTCCTTGGTAGCTTAGATGCCAGCCTTCGATATTTACGACAATAATTATTAATCTAAAGAGAACTGCGAAGCTCCAGTCTCCAGGTATCAGAGCCGACATCTTAAGTGCAAGCTCGAGGAGTCATATTGAGGCGATACAGGTTGCTATTTCCCCGTTGGTAGCTATTAATAGGACAGAACCTTTAATGAGGCACCGATGACAGAAACGCACCAAGCGGGCAAAAACCTGTCCGATCCGACATCCTTGATCTAGGCTCGCGATAGTTTGCTGCTGGACAAGCCTATGTAGCACTTAGTCGAGTAAGATCTTTAGACGGTATTCGGATTGAAAAACTTGATTGCTCTAAGTGAACAGGAAATATCCCATGCAATTGTGAAGCTGGGGTGCATTTTACTACATTTCATAAGTCTCCTCTCAAAGATAATTACTGATAGAATGATTGTAATATTTAATATATCAAGCACCCCACGCTTTTTACTCTGAATTAATTTATTCTGTTAATAACTTAAATTTTATTATAATTTTATTTTGAGGTGATTGACTATGAATGATTGTTCTGCCTTCTACTAACATAATATAAACTCTTTGCAATTACAGATTATTTTCTATTTTTTAGTTTGGTTAGCTATAAAAGCGGGTTTTTAGTTTTTTAAACTATTATTTATTTAGTATATTTATTACGTATTTCTGAAATTTAACATTGTAAATCAGACTTAATGCAATTAATGTCACTACTATACAAACAGTTAATTGGTTATATGAATAGATCATTTGATATGAGCATTACCCTAGTTCCCATACATATTGTATTCCCACATTAATATTCTATATTATTCTGTACACGGTAATATGTTTCTTAAATAAAATGAACGGATTCTGTAGCTATTAACATTAACATTTGAACAAATTGAACATGCTATTTAAGTAATTACCGAATATTGTTCACAAAACATTGTAAAAACAGAAATAATGAGATAAATATTGAAGTAGAATATTACATTACAATTGCTTTTAATTTTTGCATTTCTTTGACATAAAGTCCGCCAAAGGGAGGGAGGGTGTTATAGGTAATCAGTGGAATCAAGGAATTATTTGATCTATTGCACGAGTGCGAATCAAAGTAATCTAACTATAAGAATGTATTTCTTATTTCTTTAGCTTAATGAAGTGAGTTAATTAAGAGCAGGTTCCAAAACTCTGTGTGGTGGGTGTGTGTGTTTTGTTTGTGTAGGTGTATGTTACTAATTTTATATTCATGAGTTTACTCATAATTTTGTATTCAAAATTAATATAAGTTATATTTATACTTTTATTATAGCTTACATTACTATTAACAATTAATATGTCTTAACTATGTTTTTTATTTATATTCCGTACACTCAAAAGATTGTCGTCAAAGCTAATTAATACAAGATACGGCGAACTATGGAAACACATAAAAATAATTTAAAAGAACAAACTATGATAGTTACTCACTGAAGGCTACAAAACAAATGGCGATGTAAACAAAACACCGCTTACACCATTAGTTTTTGTAAACGGTGTGCTGTAAAAGCTTTTGACACAATGGAAGTAAACTTTGGAGTACATATGGAGTGGTAAAAGCCGACGACAACAACACTAATGTTTTGGTTGAGTGACTGACAATGTATGGACTGCATATTGTAGCCTGAGTAAGTAAGTTATGGTGATCCTATATACACAACCATTGTGTATGAATGCCTATGTGTTTTAATAGGAAAACATATACATATATAAGGTTAACAGAGGAAAAATATTCTTTAGATCTTGTTTGAATTCACTTTCAGGCTACTCTTGCAATCTATAAAGACTGACTAATCTAAAAAATTACATACACATTTTACATTTAGAAACAAAAAGTCGGCATTAATTTTCATATTCATTTTAACTTTATCGACTTGAATATAGTTTTCACATAGCATACAACACCACCACACGTATATGACTCGTTACATGAAGCAAATAACTGGTAACCTGGAATATTATAGAGGAGAAGCTCATTATTTCCAATCCATATTGAAATTAATAAATGTTATAATTATTTAATTTCGTCAATTTTAGTAAATAGAGAATTAAAGTATTTTTTAAGTCTTCTTATGTTCTAATGAGTAAATTATATTGAAGCATGTATGTCTTTTGACACCAAAGTAATCCTTAAGAAATAAATTATAATCTTGTTTATTTGTGTCTACCATTCTAAACATATTGTATTGTTAAGGCAATCAATCAGTAATAAAAATATTTCAGGTTATTTATCATATACCATACAAAAATCCCAAAATAATTCACAGGTTCAAACTTACTTACTACTTAACAGACAACAAGACATCCAGGCCTACTTAAGGTTTTCAATGCCATTATAAGCTACAATCTTCTGGCTCTTCCCTCCTTCATTTTACTAACACAAATTTACCATCAATGCTCCAGGCGACTTATAGTCTACAGCCTTATATTTGTTCTTAATTTTCTACAGGAACCTGTTGTGTTCTGGTAACAAATGATCATTGATAATAACCTCAATTCATATTTTTTAATCGGTTCACTACAAACGCCATAGATAAATTATATTTGTAATTATTTATCGTACACATTAAATTTTTACGGGTATATACAATGTTTTAATCCAACGCAAGGTATTGCTGGCAATATGTATCAATGATGTGTACATAGCGACGCCACGCAGCTGTTGGTTGCGCGGCTGCCTGAACTGAATTGTATTTATACATAGAAATTGAAATATTAAATCGAATTATACACGACTTTATCCTTCTTATAATGACTAATTAGAAGATTATTTCACTAAATTTGCGATGATAGGAAAGACATAAATATAATTAGATGACTCAATGTATTTGTCTGCTCAAGAATACAATCTATGAAACAAAATCATGTATATTTATATCAGCTTTACGTTCAAGTTTGATTATTTTGTAGATAAAATAATTCAGTAATTGAAAAAAAAGTACTTAAGCCCTTGTTCAGCGCTGACAAAGAAGTTAAATTTTATAATTGCCGATTAATTATTTTAATAATGATGCTATATCGAGGGATATTATATCTCCAATGTTGAAAAATTCTGAAATTAATTACTAAATACTCATTATGTATAACATAAAACCACGAACAACATCTATGTCAATTATGAAAGATTAGACATCGTGTATATTGAAGATGATATATAAATAGTTACCAAGATATCCACATGTTTCCTGTCAATTCAATTACTTCATTGCAGGAAGTACCACAATGATAAGCGAGACAAAGAAATCCTAAAATTTTATCATTCATGTACGAAGGTCGTGTGATAAGTCTACATAAACAAATACTACTTATTTTTTCAATACACTATTTTATTTTTTATAGTCGCCTTAGAGCTTGTACAGTTTTTCCGGTGCTTTTATAGCATGTCAATCCCCTCCAAATAATAGGATTAGTCCAAATCTGCAAAATAGCCATTTTTTTCTGCTATCATTTTCTTGTTTGAATAAAATCTTCTCTCCGCCAGCCTTTTCTTCATATTATGGAACAAATAATAGTCCGACGGATGCAAGTCTGGTGAATAGGGGAGATTTGGAACGATTTTTAACCCTAATTCCAATAATTTAGCGGCCGCAACTCGTGGACGTTGTTGTTGTAGCTCTGTTTCCAAACGATCCAATAACTTTAAGTACTAGTCACCAGTAATGGTTTAACTATTTTCTAGATAGGAGATAAAGATTATACCTTGTGCATCCCAAAAGACGGTAGCCATAACCTTATAGGCCACAGGAACGGCCTTCGCCTTTCTTTATGTATATTCCCACTTGACAACCTATTGTTTAGATTACTCTTTGGTCTCAGAGCTGTAATGTTGTATTGAATTTTAACCCTCTTTGACTAAACAAAGCTCCCGCTGGTTGTGCTGGAACAACTACAAACCGTGCTTACAGCGCGTGTTTCGTCACTCAGCGGCAATAGCGGCACCCAGTTTTCTCATGTCCAAGTATTGGTGTAGAGAAATTAGTATTGTATTGGTATCCACTTAATTGGCTAAAGGCTTTTAAGAAACCAATGCATATTTCGTTTTACTGAACATTAGTTTGATTTAATCTGAAATGAAAGTTTCAAAATAAATCTAACTTACCTGATATCCAATTATTAAAATATTAAGAAACTTAGCGATATGATTAAACCAAACGAGTAGTTGTATACTTAGTTTCAACCTAAAAATAAACATGATCATAGAATGAAAACAGGAAAAGGTCATAGACTATGTGCATTGTCATTTCGTAAAAAAAATTAATACTTAAATTGATCTTCAGCCCTTTTTTCAATAATATTGTATTTTATGTTAAAATTTCCCAAATTGTCATGAAATATATTTGACAATGTTATGTACCAGGGATGTACTTAATAATAAACCGAAGATCATATCCTTCGCTGTACTGTCCTTACTAATGATTTCAAGGGAAAACGATCAAAGATTTTTGTTATAACTACGAAAGGCATTAGTATTTTCAGAGGAAAGCACATACATATAGAACGAATAAAGATATTTGCAGCCAAGGAGGTTATATAAAATTTACTCAAATATACTATAAGGGGTGACATTTAAGTCCGAGTCTCTCGCTTTTCTCTCTCAGCTCTGTTACGAACAAATAATAATAATTTGAAAACTACGTATCAAAAGTATCCGATACATTCACCGAGTATTTTTTCTTTAAAATACTGTTTTCATATTAGCAGCAACATAAATTGGAAATAAAGAGAAAGGACAGGCTACAAATATAGAAGGGCAAAGTTGTACTGTGTGTGTTTGTATCCACAACACTGCCCTCTGTTTCACCTGTGAACGTGGGGTGGGTAAACGAGTTAATTTGACAAATAAATCCTCAAGTCTAAAATTATGCATTAAAAACTAGTCATTATTGCCGTATGCGATGACTATCGCATTCTTCATTAAATGGTGGGAGGTTATCTTGGATGGAAAGGTTATGTAGCTAACCCAACTCGGAATTCGGACCCAAGGCCGATCTTTAATGCCAAACATTTGCTCCTGTACACTAAACATTACATCCAGCATTAATCGTGTCATATACAACAGTTCGCGATTTTTGCGATCATCATAAGTTCTGTAGCGGTAGTCAATGAGACCAAATGTAATATAGCAATAATACTTCACTGTCAGTTTTGTAACGTAAAGAACAAGACAAATAAAAAAACGTTCTGATGGCCAGAGTAATAACTTTACGTGCCACAATAGCTCTGTTTCAAATTTTGGTACTACAGTACAACATTAGTCGATATCTATCAGTGTCATGAAATGAAAAAAGTACGATATTGCAATAAATTAAAATCTATTTAACATTCAAAATCAACATAACAACTTATATTTCATTTATTTGCCTGGAGTTAAACTCTTATGCGAAGAAATCATAATGTGAAGGCGTTGGAACTGTGTTTGCAAGTGTTACTTATCGTGTTAAAAGTAAATAAAATGTTTTCCAGCTCCAGCTTTAAACATTTCCCAGGAACTTTTTAGTCCATTTTGTAACGACGAGGTAATCAGTAGAGAGGCTAGACCGCATGATCTGCATGAAACCGATACCGCACCGCACCGCAACAACAACCACGAGTAAATTACCTAAACATCACCACTCAGTTTATGATGACACCGCATATTGCCAATTCTGATTGAGATTGATTTTGCATTATTGTTTCCTGCTATAATAACCCTTCCCTATGTATTAATGGAGAGAACTGGTAAGTGTGTTTGTGGACACGTTGGATACAAATATCACGTATTTATGAAGTATATACACAGCTGATTTAACAGCCCTAGTTTTATACCTGTTAAATAAGAGTATTATAATAAATTATTTCATTGTCATCACGACGTTTAAGGAAGTGTAAGTCATTAGGTGTTGCAATTTAAAGTGGTATGTTAAATTTTAGAAAACATGGTTGTTTCTAGCTAAAAATACGAAAAGCTTAGCAAAAAAGTTATTATTTTGGAAATATAATACGAATTATTTTATTGCTAAATACTAAATGATTGGTTGGTACTCTTACAATTTGAAGTAAGGTTTACAGAGTCTGATAAGAGAGATACCCATAACTGCCCAGACTATTCTGAGCTGTGATAAGCGGCGCTATTGTGGTAGGTATTTCTCTCAGTCAGGTAAGCATTCCGCAACTTCTTGTAAATTATGTACAGTCAGAGATTTCACCTTGGAAGGCTGTGTTTGGTGTCAGTGGATATATAGAGCTACCTCTGCTCTCCTGATTCTGTTAACCAGAATACAGATAAATTGCACTTGTCAATGCCTGTGTGTGTGTCCCTTAGAATTATCGGTGAAAATTAGAAGAGTAGATTGAAAGTGCAAAATTAGAACCGCATTTTAAACACACAATACTCTTAATAAAATTCTTGTAATAATTAAACAACACAATTACAAGATTGTTTGTGCGGGTTTTCTAACCGCACACAGGGTTAGTTAATCTTTGTTTAAATATAGTATCATAGGCTATATTTTACATAGCTAGAATTTATACAAAAATTCCATAAATATTAGGATAAAAGAACAAAACATGATATATGTATTAACAGAGTAGTATCAAATAATATACCGGGAATATAGTTTTTTTAATGACACTCTTCAAGAGACAAATTTTCATTTAATACACTTAGGGAGTGCCGATGGCCGAGTGGTCTAAGGCGTTGGACTTTGAGTCTGAGTTAGAGATAGCGCAGGTTAGAATCCTGTCTGTGAACGTTGCACTTTTTACCAGTACCATCGACCTTGTACTGTATCGACTCTCCCCCTTATTCTGTTTGATAACATCCTCGCACAGGCCAGTGGGCCATGAGGAGGTATAATAAGGCATAAAAAGGAGATCGGCTTCTCCTTAAATAAAAAAATTATCTAATCTTAGCGTCTAATCAATTCTGAAAAAGGAACCAATGAATAAAGTGTTGTCTTTACTTGTACATTTCATCCAGTACCACTGCAGTTTCATCAACATTTTTTCCATCTAGTAAATGGAAAATACTATTCATAGCATTTTTGAAATACAAAATGATTTGGTTACAGCATTAATATGATCTTTTCATATGATCGCATTGATAATATTGAGCTTGGAACAAATTGCGCCATGTTCTCTAATCGAGAGATGTGTATATTATTGGTGTTGACAGGCACAGGAAATTCGAGAAATTATAGGTACCAAAAATATATTTTATTTACCACCTTTTACATTTACGGAAACTAACACTACTTTTGGATCAAAACGTATAGATATCCAATTTATAAATTTCTTAAAAACTATCTAGTAGAAATACAATAAAGGAAGTTACATTAATATTTAGTTTATTTATTTCTGCATTTTAAAATATATTAAGCGAATAATATATTCAGCAAACAGTGTTTTGTTGAAATGAACGAAAAAATTACAGGTTTGCTGCTTTATATTCAATGTTCAACTTTAAAATTCATAACTGAAAATATTGTGATCCGTAAAGATTTTTATAAAAGGTAAGTAAACGTGTACTGCTGTAGTTGAAATTTAAGTATTGTATGAAAATATTGTTATTGACTACGATATTAACTTTTATTTTTGTCCGGATGGTTCCAAAGGGTTTGCAGTAATCTCGTTGTGGAGCTCTTGAGGATTTACAGTTTGATGTTGTAAACTACAATACAAAATGTTTATTTTAATACCGGTTTAGCTGAGCGTGTTTTGTTAATTTACCACGTCTGGCGCCTTCCTATTCAAACGCACAAACTGCCAGGATGCAGGTCCCTCTGACATTATTATTTGCTTTATTACTTAAACCCAAAAATAATCAAGTAAAATTTTAATATAACTTCGGTTATTACGGGTCTATTAGTTAGTTTGTGGTTAACTTTCAAGGGTACGGTACCTGTACTTTATGATCCTAGAATAAGTAGTTATTCAGGAAGCTACTATTTTTTGAAATAACGCAGTTTCTAAACGCAACTTTAAACCTCGTTCTTATTACTTTACACTGAATTTTTAAAAGAAAGCTCATTAGGTTGTTATACTTCGTTATGTTATGTAAAGCTATCATTGTAACATATATGAAATTATAAAGTTATTTGTGTTACTATTGTCATATAATTACCAATTCATGTTTAACTTTTTGATATAATAAGGGACATTTACTTATTTAAGTAATAAAAATGCACCTGCTTCTTTACGATTAAACATGCCATTTTCATGCTTATATATATATATATATATATATCAAATATAATCATACAAAATTTATATATATATATAAAACAACATATATATATATATATATATAATAATAATATTATATATTATTATAATATTATATATATAATATATGTAATATTATTGTTTCAAATATATGTGACATTTTCATGATTATGTTACATATATATGAAAATGGCAACATATAATCCAATCTCCAATAACAAAAATACATGGAGATTATATTTTTGTTTTCATTGTATATATATATATATATATATACATATATGTATATATATATTGTATACATATATATATATGTATATATACAATGAAAACAAAAATATAATCTCCATGTATTTTTTTATTGGAGATTGGATTATATGTTGCCATTTTCATATATATGTAACATAATCATGAAAATGGCACATATATTTGAAACTATAATATTAAATACTTTTACTATGGTCAAATAATAAAACTTATGATTTACGTTTTTTTTTATATTTTGTTTAAATTTAAAATTTGTATTTAAAAGTACAAGTCATAAATTACATGTATTATTTATTTTTGTATAATCTTTAATGCTGTACAGTTATACGAAATAAAATCATACTTGCAGTGAAAACAAAGAGAGATATTCCATTAATGATTTGTTGAACTTGCAGTTATTATCTTTTTATACTCTTGTCCGTGCACTCTTTTATTACAGTATTACTGAATAACAGAATTGCTCCCTCATTAGGGTTGGTAACCATTGGGTCCGCTGCTGCGTTTCTAAGCTCAGTGCACACGATAAAAGTTTTGTTTTTCTTAAACTATACAGCACCCTTTTCTTTGTCCGTTTTATTACAGAATCATTTGTATTGCTGTCTTTCCTGCTTGAATAAGAGTAATTAGTACAAAATGCTTTCTTATTTATAATAATGTATGAAATCCAGGACTAGTATAATGCTAAATATAATACAAATAAGTATGGATAGTTTTAATGATACTATTAGTAATAGAAACGGAAGTACGAAATATAGGAATTATAATACTAAAATTGCTAATCTTAAAAAAATACAACCAAATGATATTTATAGAAAAAAATTACCATTATTAACCATTAAAATAATACGGTTTTGGCTTTTCTTTCCAAAATAATTAAGTTAATAGATTGGAATTACGAATGCAAATAAATACAAAATTGCTTTAATTCCAAATATATTAAGTATTGAAAGTCTTAGGTAATTTAAACAAAACTAAATTTTTCAAGTAGTACTTTATCGTCTTCTTTCATGGAACTCAGCCACTGAGTAGAATGGATCACTAATTAAGCAGTCAGTAATGGAATTCTTCAATATTCCTCCGGAGAGACGTTTTATTTCCTCTGGCATTAGGGTATATAGCATCTCTTACAGACGAGAGGTGGTGAGCTGGGAGATGGTCTATTGTGCTATATAGATAATTGTAGTCAAGAAGATACCTACCTTGTGACAAAAATTGTCCAAGAGCATACATTAGAACTTCTTTTATGTAGAACTTACTACAGTCATGATCTCCAAACTTATAAATGCTTCTTTACAACTTCCCCTGAAGCCTAGCCCTGATAAGGATCTCATAGCCCTTTTTTGAAACACCAATGCTCTTTGTAGATTACGTGCTGAGATTCTTCCCCATACCACTAGTCCATATATAAGGTGTGTTTCAAACATAGAGTAATAAGCTACTTTGCAGTAGTTGTATTGCTTATTGATTTTTATTCGCTTTAAGACTAAAAGTGAAGAGTTCCGTTTAGAATGAAGATTGTCAACATGCTGTCTCCAGGCAGGCTCTCATAACCAATGACTCCTAGAAGCTTTACTTGGGGTATCAAGATTGTCTGTCTTTGTTTCTCTGTAGAGTGAAGTTGTGTCATCAGCATACATCGAAGTTGTGCAGAAAGTTTTAAGGTATCCAGGTAAGTATTTCGTAAACATTATAAATAACACTGGTACCGGTACTGAACCCTGTGGTACTCCTATGTTTACGGGTAGAAATCTTGATCTGGTAACTTCAATAGCCTCATTTATTGTTTTTCATGTCTAGGATTTGTCTGCAATTTTCTGGATAATGTTTGTACCAAATTTTAGCTGTGTCTTTGATTTCCATCCGTTCCAACTTGTAAATTATGAGATCATGTTCCAGGCTATAAACAGCTTTTACTAAGTGTAGGAAAAGGGTTGTTACAAGTTTCCCGTCTTCAAGGTCTTCAAAGTTTACAAATTCATGAAAAATGATCTGGGCTTTAGTGTTAGATTCCCCTTTAATGAATCCGTGTTGCTTGTCTGTTATTATCTGCTTTATTGCAGTTTTTGTATATTGGGATGTAGATATATGTATGTATGTATATATGTATGTATTATTTCCAAAAAGTAAATATAAAAAACTTTATTACATAAATTTAGCGCTTGGTCAGATGTTATTTAAATTTTAAAATTAATTCTAATATCTTTCAATATCAGACAGTAAAGTTAGATATAATGGGAAAGTCTGTAAACATTATCAAAGTAAGTCCTAGCAATACGATTCAGAATTCACTATACGACTGAATATGCGTAAAAATGTTATTAATTACAAACATTCTGATTTACATAAACTTAACAATTGATTAAGTGAATCCAAATTTAACAATACAAGTAAATAAAAATTACTTTTATTTATCTATTATTTACCAGTCTGATGTCGTATACAATCAAACAGTGGACTTTGGCATCATACATCGGCAAGTATGGTAAGTGACATATTTTATTATAAAGTAAAAGTAAAGTAAAGTCAAGATGTTATACCAGGCGAAGTTAAGAAGTCCTCCCTAAAACTTAACCTGGAAACCAACGGCTTAAAGGTGACTTCCAAACAACTGCCAATGGCCGGGCAGTCGGACTGCTTGCAAGGACAATATCGCTTAGTGGTCACCCATCTAAGCAGCAACCACGCTCGACGTTGCTTGATCTGGTTATCTAGCAATAACCGCTGTACCCGCAACACTGTGCTATTGGCAAACAATCGTGTTAACAAATTAAAAGCCACATTGCTTCCCTATGTATCTGTTGTATCAAGGAAATTCTTTTAAAATCAATTATTGTTAAAAATTCAAAAATGTATCACAAACCTTTCATATTCTAACGTCAATTCCATCAAATATGTTAAATCTTAAAAAGAGACTGCGTTGTTGGTGTATAATATACTTGTACGTCCACAAACAAGTTTTAAAGTTATAATTTTCTAATTTTTTAATTTATTTTGAAATTGTTATGGTTTATTATTACTGATGTTTCGTAATTTATAATTTATTATAAGGGCAACAAAAAGTGTCACACAGTTCGCTTGGTGTGTGATGATAACATTTATATGACGCAAACATGAAGTAGTTAAAGCTACAATTTAATTATTGTATTTGATTGATTTGCTTTTAGCGATGGTCTACTATCTAGATAATAGTCCTACATGAACTTGGGAAGACCGGCACTTCCATTCCTGAAATTAGCACTGTATGAGAGAACTATACTTACGATACGGGTAGAAATATTTACCACACTTATCCGAGTATGCAAATAATATGTCACCTGGAGTATATAAATGTAAGGAAATATTTGCACGTCAATGAAAATGTGTATGATGCCTTGCAAAACGTATGTGTCAAGGACTATGGGTCACACACAATAACTGAGATTGAATAAAAGGTCTCATTAGATGTAGTAATATTTAAAAACTACTTCTCGTAATTGAACGACATGGATTAAAATACAATGTAATCATAAATTTTCTCTGTTGAATATAAAAAACACGTCATATACCATATATAAATAAAAAAAAATGTAGTTTACTTTTAAATCCCAAACTTCCAGCTATATCTAACATTAGCAGAAAAATTCCAGGTATAATAAACTCCCTACCCACCCTCAACACCATTCTGGCGTATAGTCTGTTTACATCAACATAGCTCCCTCTGTGTACTGGCACCAGGACAATTTATTCTCCCATGTTCTATCTGATGAAAAATTGACTGCATCACTTTTTCAGATTAATAATTTTCAGTAAACAAACCTTTTATTTAAAGTTTATGAATAAGGGTCCTTTCATTGTAAAACATAATATACACAAACCTGTGTTTTTTATACATATAATACTATTCGATAGTTCATAATATGTAGTTTTCAAAAGTATTAATAAAAAGGTTTTAAAGCAGCTTCGTAGTGCTTGATTATCACAGAACTTGTTTTAATTATCAGAAAAGAACCGGAACCTCAAATATGCAGCTAATGCCTAAACGAGAATTTTATAAAACTTTTTGTACGAATGTAAAAGTTCTATATTGTAGAAAACTTAACTAAATAATCTTTACGTGAAATCATGGAAGTGCTTCTGCAAAAATTAATTAAAACATCTTTAATATCTGCACATATTATATATATATATATATATAATATATATATATATATATTGCGATACAGTGTTTATTGAAATTAAATAAGGCTATTACCATTTATACAATGTAATGTAAATAAAAGTCGTTTGACAGGTATTTTGTCTTCCGATCATATGTTAGTTTGCTTATTTAAACGCACATGTGACAGATACGGCCAATACAAAATAAATAAATCGGAAAAAAAGTAACCGCTCTGTGGTGTAATGGTAGCAGATTCACCCGGCAAGTGAGAGATCCGGGTTCGACTCCCGGCGGAGGAAGTACTTTTTGCGATTCAGTGAAATTAAATAAGGCTATTGCCATTTATTCATTTAATGTATATATATATATATATATATATATATATATATATATATATATATATATATATGTAGAAAAAGGCAACATATTAATATTGATTAACTATATTTCGCATTACGCTTCTTCAGGTCAAAACAACATAACGAAACACATAAAATAAATAAAAACATACATGTAAACAGATAAATAAATTAATAAGCATAATATTCTTGAAATGATAAACATATGTTCAGACTGTGGGTGTAAAGATGTGATGAGTGTTCAGATGATTAAAATTTATCGAAGATTTAATCCATAGGGAAATTTAGATTTTGTGACAATTTGACATGCTTGTTCTAAATTTCTTAATTTTGATGTATTTGAATTATTTTTTATTGATCGTATTGGTTTTACTGTATAAAAATTTTCAAAAGATTCTTTGTGTATTTTACTATGAATGACTAATGGTTTTGATTCATCATTATGCTTAAAATCATAACGGTGACCTGTCATTCTTATTCTTAAATTATTTGTTGTAGAGCCGATGTAGTGTTTAGGACATTGTTTACACTGAATTTGATATACTACATTTTTTGTATCACATGTCAAATTGCCAATAATTTTATATACTTTTTTAGTTGAACTACTTTCGAATTTTGATGACTCTTGTATTTGATTGCACACCATGCATCTTGATTTATTACATGGATGTGATCCTTTAAATTTAGTTTCCACATCAGAATCAGCTGGTAATTTTGGTTTCGATATAATGTCCTTTAAGATAGGAGGTCTTTTAAAAACAATACGTGGAATACTTTTTAGAAATGAGTCTATCAGTGGAGAATTTTGTAAGCTACTTTAAAAATGTTGTTAATTTTGTAGAGACCAGGATGATATTGTGTTATTAATTTAGGCTCATCATAATATTTCTTTTTGACATAATTATTATTAAGGTTACTTTCATTGAGCTGTAGCTTTTCATTTAATAGCTTCTCAGGATATCCTCGTTTAAAAAAAGCATCATATATAGATATATATATATATATATATATATATATATATATATATATATATATATATATATATATATATATATCCAATAGATATGTTTACCTGTTCAGAGCTTATTTACAGGTAATAGTATTGAAATAAAATGTAAAATACAATACGGTAATACTATTTTACTTATTATTCCTCAAAACTTCAAATCTTAATCGTTTAAAAAGAATCAACACATTTATAACTACACAAATGTTTTTAAATGTTATAATTTTTTTAATTCTTTCAATGTTTGTCTCTGCAATGCTTAGTAACTGAAATTTAACTTGCAATTTTTTTACAATACATTAAAGTGCAAAAATGAATACTTAACTATTACTGGAAATACACGAGTCTTGTTTATTTACACGTTTTATATATTATTATTTTAATGACTAACACTATTTTGGTGCTGTACTTAACGAACGCAATAAATGTGTCGATCATTCTGCTCTTCGAGCAGTCTTGAAGGGAGTCGTTGAATTTGTAATTGTAGGAGAATTGGCGGTGCATTAGCAACACTCCGAAGAAATTACACCGTTATTGCTGTTGTGTCGTGATCGTTAACACGCCTTCAACATTTTATTACGTTAAGAGCCGTTGCACGGAACATTATTTTACAATGTACAACTGCCGTTAAGTAATTATAAAAGATAAAATGTTTCAATGTATGGAAGCTTAAAACATTTTCAGTAATCGATGTTAACAAATTAACATTAATTTATTGTGTAGCGCAAAGTACATGGCATAATCAGCTTTAATTGTAGTTATTTTGTGAAGTGTAATATTGGATAGTTCTCACTTCGCTATATCCCGACTAAGACTCTTTTAAAGGTGTTTTTGCACTAAACATTTATAAAAGCATTTTATATAAATTGCAGATGTATAGATACTACGGCTGCCAAGACCTAGAGAACAACAGAAAGAGCACTGTCCTTAATTAAAACGTAATTGTACTGTACATTTTTATACTCTTGGAAGTTTACTTAGTCTACATTAAGATGTCTCTAATTATAAGAAAAGGTATGTAATTTAATTTATAACTTAATTAATATGAAAGTACTATATAAAAGTAGAAACATATAAAATATTTTATAGCGCCAAAATGTAGTAGTAAAAATATATAAACATTTTGCGTATAGTTAAACTCTAAATGTTGCATGTTAAAAAGTATTAAATTAAGTTATTTCCTTAGTCAAGAAAAAGTAACACAAAGAAGACATTTATTGGATATAAGTAATGAAGAAAGGAGCTACAGCAAACTATACTTTCACCTTACCAAAAGACCAGTGCTGTTTGAAATTCTAATAATATAAAATCATATAATCAGCACGTTAAAAAATATAGAGTTTGTTTTAACGACAAGATCTTTAAATTTAGATATTTCACGGGAATTAAAACGTAAAGCTTTGATTCTTATTACAAAGAAACACACACTCATTATTGTGAAGGTTTTTTAAATATTGTTGTGATTATGTGGTTAATCCCAGCCCAAGCAGTGTTTATATATGTGGGGTTCCTGTGCTGTATGTTAGTGATGTATTAAGATATTTAAGGATTGAGTTTTCCTTGATACAATGGAATTAAATAATTCTTTTTTTATGTTTTTAAATTAAAAGTAAGGATTTTAACCATATAATTAACTACTCTACTTCCTCTGACAAGTTCTCATCGAGTAATTAAATGACAATAACAGTCTGTCTCTTTTATAAAGTCATGTTCAAAGGAAAATTACAATGCCCCCTTATTCAAATCATAAGTTTCACAGTACTGAAATCAATCACATATATTTATTTTTCCAGACAACTTCTCTATGTGCACTAACAACAACCAATATTAACTCATGAAGCACAATCCTCGGTAAAATGGTGAAGTACAAATAAATTCATACACAGTATTACATAATCACTATCGTATATCTTTATTAGATTAAGACAATTTTTAACTCCCATCAAGAAAACATTTCCTTTTAAAATAAAATTAGAGATGAAAACTGTAAGAGTGCGAAGTTAATTGTGGGGGTAAATAACGGAACTTAACCGTTATGACATCGAATGGTCAATAATCGAAATGTAATTTATGTTATTTTAACAACACTTCAGGGGGTACCCAATTAAAAAAATTATATTTTGGCTCCCACTATAGTTAACCTTAACGGATTATACTATCGCTTCTGATCAGCTGTATGATTAGTGAGTTAAAGATTTTCATTGAAATTTATTTGCTCGAAACTTTTACAACCATAAATATAATATGTATTCCCTTGGATATACCAGAAAAGTACAACATGAAATTTTATGCATTTGGTTTTTAACTACGCTATGGAAGTCTATAAAGTTTCATTCCGGGATGGGACCAGAAATTATAATAAAACCAAAGTTGGAGATTTTTGCTTTTCTATCACTGTTTATACCTAATACAATTGTACACAGTGATTTATGTAGTTGTCAAAGACAACTTAATTATTTAACTGACATTACGCTACATATAATTAAATTCAGAAAGTTTTTGATATAAATATTTATTAAAACTGAATAAAAAGAACATGGGAACTTTATCGGAGAACACGCAGTTCGTTCAGTTTTAAAGCAGTAAAAACTGAACTCAAGTATTTGTAACAAACCATACAAACAGCAAACTTGCAATCAAGTTCGACAACTTCAACAATGTTGCTAGTCGCTCTCACAGCCGTTACCTCGCGCAACCACAATCAATCGGTATTCAATAACTTTAGGGCTGCAAGAGATATATGAACTTAGGTGAGCTTTGATTGTATACGGAATTTATATTACAGCGATTAGAACACAATATTTATATATATATATATATATATTCATAGGTACATATGGTTTTAACATAATTTGTAATGTAGCCTCGTTTTTACATATCCATGCGAATTTAGTTACGAATCTATAAGTGGTTAATTACGCAGATTGAAGACAAAATATAATATACATGATATATTAAGTGATTTGCTCAACGTTTCCAAGCTACTAAAGGAAAAGCTTTGTCCAATGTAATTTGATGTTTTGTATCCAAAGTTGCTATTTAATGTTGACAAAGGTTGGCGTTTGCTCGATATTTTGTAGAAAAGAGGCGGCGACCTGTGGATAATTGAATATACTTTTACCTAAGAATAGAATATCGAGACACAAAGGAATAATACCTTCGATTGAGGTTGGGAATATATTTTTGTCCTCGTACACAATCACGTAGCGTGGGTTCTGCTTACCTCCAACCGCGGAGTACTTTGTGGACTTGGGACTGATTTAGATACCGACTACAGTTCCGTGAAGTGGATTAATGATCTATATTCGGTGGGAATAAACACCACGCTTTCCCTATTATTAGTTTTTTTTATTTTCCGCACGATTTTTTATGTTGTTAAAATACGTTTTTCGTATATAAAACTTATTGCCTCCTCCGGTTTCACCTGGCATTAGTTATATACTCATTCTAATTTCTACTGTATAAGCTTACAACCTATTTTTTTAGTATATAGAGGCATTCTTCCTGGGAAGGAAATGGACTCCCAGCCATTCTAGTTTTGGTAGAGTTCAAAATATTACTAAATGTTAATAAAAACACTACTTTTTCCAAATTGTTTATTTTTACGAGACCTTTCGACACCAAAGGTTTCATCTTCAGGCAACTCCACAAATAAATATTTACACATTGCTTGTTACAATTAATATTAAAATAACATATGGTGTATAAATGTAAATACAAAAATTTTGGAAATATTTCAGCGAGTATGAAAAATTAGATTTGACTAGAGTTTAATTTTTGAATAAATAGCGAAGAAAGAAGATTGGAATTTTCAATAGGGCCCTCTTCATTGTTCATGAGTTTTTTTTTATTTTTGTTTATGTATAGTGTTTCCCAACCATTCAAGTTCATTGGTTTTGCTATTTCTTGTATTAATATTAGATTTTTAATTGATGTTCTGTGTCCTGATTCAATGCAGTGCTTGGCTACAGCAGATTTGTCAACTCTTCCATATTTTGTGTGTGATAAATGTTCTTTAATCGTGTTTTTACTGTTCTTTTTGTTTGTCTAATATAAATTTTGTCACAGTCATCGCATCCAATTTCATAAATTCCCGATTTACTATCATTTGAAATTTTGTCCTTAGGGTTTCCTAAAATTTGGGATAATTTGTTGCTTGTTCTGTGAGTAACAGTTTTATTTGTATGCTTTTTAAAAGTTTTGCATGTTTGATTTGAAAAAGTGCTGTATGTTGTGTAAATAAATTCATATTTTGTGTCTTGAGGTGGTCTTAATCGTATGCAGGATTTTACTAGTCCATATTTTCTGTACATCCGCATTACATATTTCTTAAATGAAATGAACGGGTTTTGATTCATGGACCGTTCCTCTATTAAAACTTGCCTTAGTTTATACAGAGTGAGTGAAAGCTATTTTAAAAATAACAAACATGTTTTCACACAATATTGTAAACTAGACATAAACATATTAATTAAATAGTACCGGTATATGAGAACTTCACTTTGCCATATGATTGGTATAAATTGTTCAATTTGTTTCATTCCTAATCCTAACATAAAGTGCCATAAAGGGACTGAGTTATAGGCATTCTGCGGGGTCAAGCAATTATTAACCAAATCAAAGTAACCTAAATACGAGCTTATTGGCTTATGAAAGTCATAGAATTAGGCTAATTCGAAAAACTGTCTTTTTGAAGAGTGTGTCTGAGTAAACATTATTAAGTTTTAAACATTAAAAAAATAAAAGCGTTTAAAATCACAAACGTTACGCACCACAAGCTATAGTGCCATTGATGATGAAACCTGAGCACAAAAACCATTATTTTTCGCAAATGATGTGATGTTAAGCTGATATTAAAGCTTCTGAAACAATGAATTTAAACATTGAAGTACAAATGGAGTGCTAAAAGCCGATGACGACAGCGCTAATGTTTGGTTGAGTGACTAGCTATGTGTGGACTGTAATATTGTACCCTGAGGAACTAAATGTTATAATCTTGCCTCTTAGACAACCGTTGCCTGTGTTCTCATCTAAACTGTTTACATATCGAAATATTGTGTGTTTTTCTTCAGCAATAAATATTTTGAATGTTGGATTAGGAACAACAAGATAATTTAAACAAGATGGAAAGAGTAGAATCAAATTGTATCATAACAAACTACATACGTCACAAAATTACATTCATTACCACACCAGTCAAAGTGTTTAAGAATATTCTTGAAGATATTTTGTAACGATATGTTAATTATATCAGTGTTAACGACCGAAATAAGGAATCCTTGAAGGCGAAGGCTATAATAAGCTATGATCTAAATAAGCTATTTCAAACCTGACCTTAACTAGTAAATAGTTTTTTAAAGTAGTTGAATGAGCAAGTATTGAGTTATGTCAAATATTAAATATAGTAAATTACGTAAAACCCCAATAAATAACTCTTTTACGCTTCGTTCCGCAACATTTATTTACTGCGTTGTAATAAGGTAAACACAAGTTGTAATAAATTATTTTATGTAAATATGTCTAATATATGTTTATTGTATATAATTTAATGTGGGAGGTATATCTCTTATTTATATGTGTGTTTAAATACAAAAAGTTATAACAATTATTTAATTTTCATAACCTTGACCATTATTTTATTTTTTTGAAGTAGTTAGAACATGCTGATATTGCGCTGTCAAATATTAAATATAAAAATAACTTATAACTTAAATATAACCTAGTTTTCGCTTCATTCCGCAACTTCTACTCATCGTCCTGTAATAAGCCTCGCCAAATACGTAGTTTATTGGTTAAATATCCACTATTAAAATAAATAATTCTAATATTTGTAATCTAACATAATGTATGTAGGAAAAATCTCTTATATATGTATTAATTAAATTTTTATAAATGGCAACAGCCTAATTTAATTTTTTCAATAAACATTAAATCACAAAAATTACTTGCTCCGCCGGGACTCGAACTAGGATCTCTCACTTGCTGGGTGAGTGTGCTACCACTACACCACATACCCCTTACCTTTTACGACTAAATTATTTTGTATTTGGCTGTATCTTGTGATTAGATGTTTATTGAAAATCTTATATTAGGCTATTTCAATTTATAAAATTTTATTTAGTGTAAATAAAAGTCATTTGACACGTGTTAGGTCTTCCGATCATATGTTAGTCAACGTTATGTAAACGCATATGTGACAGATACAGCCAAATTATATTAATTATTGTTAGGAGGTGATTTCCATGCACTCAGCAAACCTATAATTATAATTATTTTTAAATTATAAACGAATTTACAGAAAGGTGATCGGATCTGCTAAATCATATGAAACCACCAAAGATTGCTAACGTCCAAAAATGTTTCAAAAACCACTTGGGCCATAACAATAAGAATACACATTCCGACAAACGAATTGGAATACAGATTGAAAATGAACGAGTCAGTGATTCCACCAGGGTCGCTGTTGAATTCAACGAATTCTTTGCTTATGTTGGAGGTGACCAAGGACTCAGTCCGTGTCAAACCCAGTCGTTCCCCCATTATTACGGAGCCCACCAGCCTCCATGGTTTTGTCTTCGGACACAGAGGAGGAAATTGCCACAGTAATAAGAGATTGTCCATAAAAAAGTCGAATGATTTGAATTACTGATGGCGAGAGAAAAGAAGAGACCTGGATTCTGGCCTTTATGAAAATTGCAGGCGCTACTACTAGTATGTTGCCGCGCCTTGTTTCGTAATTCCATTATTGTTTCACTGTTTTGATTGATTTGCGGCCTAATTGTTATGTTTTATAAGATAATTTAAATGTCGGTACTGTTTTGATCAATTAAAATTGAGCAAAATTCATGTTTGTAATAAATTTTAATAATTAGGCTCTACAGTGGTTGTAACAAACAATAATTAAAGGAATGAATTGCTGAAATTAAAGATTTTTTTATTGTTAAGATAGCAATTACTAATGTTCATATATGTATAATGTAAATTTAGTGCTTTTATGTATATAAAATTTAACATTTAAGATGAGTCACACTCTGCAGGAATGCCACATTACTGAAAACAAATAACTCGATTGCTCGGATAAACAATTCGCAGGTTGGCTGTGGGTCGAAGCGCCTGAAATTACCGCGCGGCAACACACTAGTACACAGCTGTGCGCCGGCACGGGCCAGGTCTCTTCTTTTCTCTCGCCACCAGTATGTGTCAACGTGGCTTCTAAAACAGTAATCAAATCCACTCTAACACCTAATTAATCTCTCTTTTCGCTCTAGAACCTTTCTCTCCTCTCTCAAACGGCTGAAGTCCACCCCGGTTTTCAAAAAAGACGACCCGTGTTCCGTTCAAAATTACCTCCCGATTTTCAAGCATCTTTCAGCAAAGTTTTTCAAAAAGCCTTCTTAATTTTGTCACAAACTGCTATCAATAAATCAATTCGGATTCCGAAGTAGGAAGTCAACATTAGACGCAGTCGGGCGTCTAGTTGACTTGATAGTAGATGGACTTGAAGGTCAAAGAGACATACTAAGTGTGTTTTTACATTTATCGAAAGCTTTTGACTGCGTTGATCATTAAACCTTAATTAAAAAAACTGGAATATTACGGATACGGGGAGTGCCTCTCGATTTACTCAAATAGGATCTTAGTGATAGCAAACAATTTGTCAAAATTTCGAACATGCAATCGGGAGAGAAGTGCCTGAGCTATGGAGTCCCACATGATTCCATACTCGGTCCGCTTCTCTTCTTATTGTATGTCAATGACGCTGTTTCATCGCCTAATAAAGGGCAAATTTTCGAATACGCAGATGACACGACTCTCTGTTTCAGCTCAAAATCAATCCCAGAACTCGAAATTGTGACATTCACAGAGCTCGACAGTACAATCTAGTACTTCAGTGAGCTCAATCTCAAAACAAACCCATCAAAATCAACTCTCATCAACTTTCGTTTGCGAAATACAGACTCAAATTGGAATCAAACAGTCATGTTGGATGAAACTGAGTCGAACACGACCTCTCGACTAAATTCCTTGGGATATACCTCGATAGAGCGCTGACATGGAATTCTCACGTCGGCAATGTCTGTTCAAAACTGTCTTCAGGCATTTATGTTTTGAGGCAACTTTCCAAATACTGTCCAATTCAGGTCCTGATGACTGCGTGTTATGGCATAATCTACCCACATCTCTCGTACGGAATGCTCTTGTTGGGAGCTTGTGCAAACATACATTTTCATAGAATGTTCACCCTGCAGAAAAACATAGTTTTTAATAATTGCAAAACTTCAGCAGAGAGATTCGTGCAGACCAGTACTCAAAAATCTCAAAACCGTTATCGCTTCCCTGGCTCTACATTCTGGAAACATCTCTTTTTTCAAGTCAAAATGCGAAGTCATAAGAGGTAGTGACGTACGCTCTTATGACACTATAGGCAGGAAGAACTACCGTACTGGAAGTCGCAGGACAGTGGGTTTATGAACGATTGCCTTCACAGGCAGGAACTCAGTTCGTCAAAATATTGCTAAATTCTATAAAAATGCCACAATGCCTAAGGCGTTTTAAAAACCCGCGCTGATCTCAAAAGCTTTTAGTACAGACAAGTTCATGGAAAACGATTGGGGGACCACTAAATTATTTGACCATGTGATTAGAGTGGGAAATTTGGGTGGATGAAAAACTATAAGTCTGAATGAGAGCCACTGTAATGATGAATGCAAATTTTAGCTTTTAAATACAAACTTATCTATGGCGCTTGAAATATGTCAAACCGGAAATAGATTACCGAAATAGATTTTAAATATCTACACGGTGCGCGCGCGCGCGCGTGTGTGTGTATTTGTGTTACAGAGGTATATGCATTTTATATGCTATAAAATCGTAGTGAAAAAATGTATATAATTTGCACAATGTAATGTAATTGATGGAATAAATTACGTATAACATTGATGAGGTTAAACGAAACATGAAAGATACCTATCGCCACATAGAATTAGGAACTAGATGTGTTAAGCACATGATTCTGTTAATCTGGCATTATATTAATAGCCGGAGGTGTTAAACAAAGAGACACGCTCTGCAATATACTTATAGGATTGAAGTGGAATCAGTCCTAAGCTCTAGAGTTCACATAAGAAGAAGTTAAACAAAGGGATACATTTTTCTACTAAGGGGTTTATTTTTTCAGTGTCATATGGCAAACAACAGGAGTTGTGTAAACAAATAATTGTAATTTAAATACTAAACATCTTTTAAAATCAGCATGATAAGCGTTGTTTTACCATGTTTAATTACTTCAAATACAATATTCAGGTCATTAGTTTACATCTCGTAAAAGGCCTTTTAATTTGCACACATTCATTAAAGCTCTTTTGTTATCTAACACCTCTCCTCCAACTTCATTGGTGGTGGCATAGAGAGCGTGCCTCTGTCTTGGACATTGGACGACTAAACTATTCAGGATTCCCGGAATGATCCACAATTTAGTACTGACGAAAATATCTTTATTCGGCTTTGCGGGCAGTTACGGCTGTAATACGTGTTATAGAACTGGTTTCCTAATAATACGGAACTGGTGGAAGGTTTGTCGTTGTTTTTGCTGCAATCATACTATTTCATGTTTAAGATGCAAATTATTATTTTGCCTCGAGCACACTGAACGCAATTTATTCGGTGTTTTTATACCGCATATTTTTTATGCAACATTTTTATGTGTATTACGTATTCAATGCCATCTGTAAACTGAAATTTACGATCTATTGGAATATTTTCTGTGGCTACCGGACCATTTTATTTTCAGTGTCACCGGACTAAAATTATTTTCAGACTAGATTTGGTATATTAATAATAATAATTATTTACTTATTGCTATCAAGACTCGCGTGTCCAATCACAGTCTAACCAGTATTATTTCAAGTACGTGTGACATTAATTTAGGGATACAGTCTGTTTAGTTCTTGATAATTAAATATTGAGGGATAGAACTCGGGATACCTTTCTAGGAAATAGAAGTGAAATTGTTAGTCTTTGTTACAACTTTTTACATTGGAGTGGTTCAAAATCTGTATACATTAAGACCCATTAGGTGAAACCTCATTTGAAAAATCTTGATAAAAGAAGAAGAATAGTGGAAACTTGAAATTTCTATTTCAACCCAGTAAAAATTGGCAGCTCATTAAGGCCAAACGTGAACATCCACATTCAGAAGGTAAATAATTTCGGTAGACAACTACTTTCCTCACAAACTTAAATCTGTTTTACAGTTATTATCTGCTGCGGGCGAGGACACATCTTATCTTATCAGTTTTAAGTGCAATATGATGTTCAGTTTCATGTTGGAATTAACAAAGTTAAGACGTGTTTTTATAATACTTTACTTTGAAATGGAGTGTCTAAGTGCATAAGGGAGTATTGTGATCCTGATAAAGCTAGTTTATTGAGACCGGGTGAGATCTGATGATGAAGTAAGTATTTTGTTAATGACTCATCCAAATCGAAACCCTGTATCTAAATCAGGAGTTAAAAAAATACCAACCAACGTTTTTATGAAACAGGCAGCGTTAAAGACCGCCCCAACTGGATAACGAAAATCGGCTACAAACGAAGCATTGTAATTTGACGCTTTATGGTCTGTTTTAGGAGATCCTCGTGCCTCAGTAAGACATTTTTCTAAAATATTAGGTATATATCAAACACCAGTTCGTAAAGTTTTACGTTGACTGTGGTTATAAATCGTACAAAATTCGTTTAGTTCATAAGCTAAGTGAGGACGATTTTGATTGTCAAGTAAAATTTTGTAAATAATGATGTAGAACATTGATAATCACACAATTAGATTAAACAGCATTGTCGTCTCAGATAAAGCGGCTTTCATGTTAAACGGTAACGTCAACAGGAACAATGTTCGTTTTTGGGTTGATGTTAACCCTTAAAGCAGACAGTAACATACCCAGCATACTGAAAAATTAAACGTTTGGTCCAGCATCGTGAGTGATCAGATTGTTGGGCCCTCTTTTATGGATGCCTCAATGACGAGGAAATTTTACAGAATCAGGTTTATCTAGCTATCTAAGTAGCAACCAACAACTGTAACGATGTTTGGTACCAGCAGGATGGAGCACCTCCACCATCACCATTATACCACTAACAATCATTATCATATACTTCTTACGATTCACAGGTTGCGTTTATGAAAATTTTTTATAATTTTCAAAATTACTTTTAGGTTCAAGGACGCTTTTCGTGAAAATTGCTCGTTGTGTCACAATAATAAGGCACTGTGACTATTTTAATTCGGTATTTTGTTCCTCCTAGTCTAAATAGAATATTGCTTGACCCATAAATTATTACAAACAAGTTTGTGTCTTGTGTTTAGATACACATTGTTATTTGTTTGGCAGTTTGAATAACAATAGCATTAGTGACCAATAATGAAATTTACTACCTGGTTAATTATGTGTACATATATGTGTACAATAGCGTCTTGCTTCCATTGGATCTTGAGATGGTATTTGTTTAAGTTAAAGTAATTGATAAGAAAGTATGAATTTTAGGTGAAAAAGCAACGATAAAGAAACGTAAATCTGCATTAGAGCTATGCAGCAAGTCTCCCAGTAAGAAGCCAACCATTATCCGCCGCTTCACACAATCCCGCGAGAGCGGTACAAAAACCGTCGTCTGCTTTCTTGTTCTTCCATATACGGTACAAGCGCTCCTTTCACCCCTTTTCCATCATTACAAGACAAGAATTAATAATTCAGATGTTAGAGCACAGGATGTCTACAGAATATGAATTTATAATTTACATGAAAGCAAATTTTGGTTTACGTCAACTCTGTTCAAAATGAAAGTGTTTCCTAGCATGAGGTTAAAATATTGCATTTGATGTTTTATGCAAGTTTATAACTCAACGATAAAGGTTGTAAATAAATTAGGCTAGTTTTCCCTAATTATTTCATACATATTTTAAATAATGTTTAAATGTATGGTTTTAGTAATAAGAAAGTATCAAAAATATAATTTTAATTTTTGTGATCTGCATGGTACTTGTCTTGGTTGCGTCCGACTCCCACAACTCAATTTAACCAATGACGCGTAGTTTCCGAACAACTGGATCCAGTAAATTAAACTATTTTGCAAATATGAAACCTTCCAATGTTACTTCACCATTCATTTTATAGAAATCAATTCCGCTTTGTTGATAGGAGGCTTTGGCGTGAAAATTGGAATCACACGCTGATATTCGAAACGTTTTGCATTTACTCCTTTTCAATTTTCAATAATGAAATCGGGCCCTCTTTAATCTTTGATCTGCAGTCTTAGAATATTAAAATTTTATTTAAGTTGAAACAAATCGCAATTCATGACTTAAATACTTTAAACCTTGGTAACGTAATATCTTCAAATAAGAAGCAACAATAGACTTGGTTAATTATAACAGTTTAAATTTTCACTTCTTACTTTTAAAACAAACCCAACGCCTGTTTTTTAAAAGAACCAAAATATACGATGGTTTATTGTTATAATATTTGCATCAATGGTGTATTGATATTTTGGTGTGATCTCATTTCAAATTTTATACCTATTAGGTTTTATATAACATGACAGAAATAATGTAACAATTTTTTATTTATAAATTGAGCATTTTGGCTTCATTTAGTAACCGTATAAATGTGTTCCAGAGTATATTTAATAATTACTAAATTTACTAGTTTGTTATTTAGGCAATCGAATGGAAAATTGAAAAAACTACGAATACTATTAACATTAGACATGCCTTCGTAATTATCACAAATTGATCTGCAATATGTTCGCGCAGCATATAGAAATAAATTGGGTTTCTCTAATACAACTGAGCGTTATAGTAGCATTGTACTAACAAAACATATTAATTGTCAACAATAATCCAGCTCACCTATTTTTTATATTTTAACTTCTAGCAATAAAATAGATTTCTTTAATATAGCATCATTATATTAAAGTATCCATACGTTTAATAATATTGACCATGTGTATAAGGAATAATACAATCTTTTATCATTATCTTCAGTACAGATAAATTGCTATTAGTTTGTTATAAACTTTACGTAATTATTATTAATATTAATTTTTAGGGTTTCTTGCGTCATGAGCAGATTTTCCTACAAGAAATCAACGGATTTAATATAATAATTATATGTCAAAACATGTTAAGCAGCGTTTCTTCCTCTCATGGAAGTTTTGTATTAAGCAATGTGTTTGTTTATAAGTTACAAATTTCATCAAAAATAAGTCTTATTTTACACATTACTTCCTTAAAATTTATGAATAAACATTTAGGTCTTAAATATTTACATTGTTATTGGTTTATAATATATGACCAAAAACATATATTTCAAGATTTAAGTTTCTCTTTTTACGGAATACTTTGAAACTTCAATGAATAATTTCTACCGACATCTTGTGATTTACAATGTATTTTCTACACAAAGCACCCTCAATGGGAATTCAATTAGGGTGTGATGATGTTTAATATATGCAGTGAATACCTTAGTACTTGAAGCTGCAATTATGTATGCTTTGAGCGATAGCCTGCTAGATAGACAATAGTTCTACATCAACTTGAGGAAAGACCGACATCCTCATTCTCGAAATTATCATTTTATGAGTGATATACCAACTTGTTTACTTATGGTGACTGGTAACAATAATTACCACAATCATCTTAACGTGTAAAAGAAAACCTTTATCTAGGGTATTCATATATAGGCAAATATTTGTACAACAATGTAAAGGTTTTTTATTATTTGTACAATTTATGGTTGAAAGATTTTGACACAACACGACAGATAAATAAAATAGTCGCATTAGATGTAATAATCTTTAAACATTACTTATTGACCATTACGTTCACTGAAGTGCAGTTTAATTATAACTTTTTTTCTGATGAACTTTTTTTAGCGGTAGTGACGTTACGAATACGAATATAAATATAAAAATGACGTCGTTTCCATAAATATGTCCCATAGTTCCAGCTGAATCTGCCATTGGCAGGTAAAGTGAGTCCAGGTAACACACTTCATTCCGACACATCTCACCACATTCAATCCTCCGTGACGTATAGTCTGTTTACGTAAACATGGTTCCCTTTGTGTAACCGACACCAGGACCATTTATTCCCACTTGTTTCACACAAAATTTACGACTGTCCCTGCTGATAAATGAGTAGCATCCCTTTTGGTGATTGCCTATGATTCAAAATTTCTTTTATTGAAAGTTATGAAGAAATGTTTGCTATTTATTTGCTAAACATATACATATAATCCTGAGTTTTTTTAGGATAGGTCATAATATGGAGACTTTATACGTAATGAAAAAGGGTTTGGAATCGGCTACGTAGTGAAATATTGCTTGATCGGAAAAGAACCGGAAACTCAGATAAGCAGTTATTCAATAGCTAATTAATTATGATTTTGACAAAACTTTGAATCAGTCTCAGGTGAAGTAGTTTCTTTGATATCTCGCTATATCAACTATTTAAATGAAATGAAAAAAAACAGAAGCCAAAGAGAACATAAACATTTGTGTGGCAGATCTCTCTCTCTCTCTCTCTCTCTCTCTCTCTCTCTCTCTCTCTCTCTCTCTCTCTCTCTCTCTCTCTCTCTCTCTCTCTCTCTATATATATATATATATATATATATATATATATATATATATATATATATATATATATATATATATATATAATTTCAATAAACATATATATATTGATATATATGTGACAGATAAGGCCAAATACAAAATAATTTAATCGGAAAAAGTAAGCGCTCTGTGGTGTAATGGTAGCACATTCACCCGGCAAGTGAGAGATCCGGGTTCGACTCCCGGCGGAGCAAGTACTTTTTTCGATTCAATGTTTATTGAAATTAAATAAGGCTATTGCCATTTATACTATTTAACGTAAATAAAAGTCGTTTGACAGGTATTTGGTCTTCCGATCATATGTTAGTTTGCTTATTTAACCCTTAGCACGCCGTAGGCAGAATAAACCGCGATCTTCTTAGGTCTTACAACGCCAAAGACGAAATAATCCGCCAATCAATAAAAATATATGTTATAACAGCTTTTGAAGTTTATAAGCTCAATATATAAGCCACAATACTAAGTAATGTACTGGCTTGACCAAATGATTCAGTTGCAGCTGTCAGCTGGCCGCAGTAGATAAACAATAAATTGTTTTGTTGCTGGCAGGTGTTCTCCCACTCCCGTCTGTACGCCAATGAAGATACTATCCGCCATTACCGACTGTCAGTGGAGCACGCATTGTGCCTTTGGGAAGTGTTCTTGCATTGGCATTCCTTATACAAACAGTTGTTAAAATGTATTGTTACTATGTTTTACGTGTTATAATCAAGTTTTTATTGTTTCTTTTCTGTTGTATTTACACCATGGCTTGCTTCATCCCGATTTGTTTTTTGAAGTTTACCATACAGCTTGCTAAATCTATCATCAGAACTTATAAACTAATTAAGATCAGAATATCACACTTTATTTGTTTTCTTATCCTTGTACATAGTTTTCATATTTTTCATCACATGTATTTCATTACTCTCTAACCTGAATTTGTTTTTATTGAAGTACTCCATTTTTATGAATAAATGTGAATAAATCTAAAATAATACTAAATTTATATCGGCGTTCTAAGGGTTAAACACATATGTGACAGATAAGGCCAAATACAAAATAATTTAATCGGAAAAAGTAAGCGCTCTGTGGTGTAATGGTAGCACATTCACCCGGCAAGTGAGAGATCCGGGTTCGACTCCCGGCGGAGCAAGTACTTTTTTCGATTCAATGTTTATTGAAATTAAATAAGGCTATTGCCATTTATACTATTTAACGTAAATAAAAGTCGTTTGACAGGTATTTGGTCTTCCGATCATATGTTAGTTTGCTTATTTAAACACATATGTGACAGATAAGGCCAAATACAAAATAATTTAATCGGAAAAAGTAAGCGCTCTGTGGTGTAATGGTAGCACATTCACCCGGCAAGTGAGAGATCCGGGTTCGACTCCCGGCGGAGCAAGTACTTTTTTCGATTCAATGTTTATTGAAATTAAATAAGGCTATTGCCATTTATACTATTTAACGTAAATAAAAGTCGTTTGACAGGTATTTGGTCTTCCGATCATATGTTAGTTTGCTTATTTAAACACATATGTGACAGATAAGGCCAAATACAAAATAATTTAATCGGAAAAAGTAAGCGCTCTGTGGTGTAATGGTAGCACATTCACCCGGCAAGTGAGAGATCCGGGTTCGACTCCCGGCGGAGCAAGTACTTTTTTCGATTCAATGTTTATTGAAATTAAATAAGGCTATTGCCATTTATACAATTTAACGTATATATATATATATATATAAAACAAATAATATGGTTATAAATATATATATAAAACCATACATATAACCATGTATATATATATATATGTATATGGGTTTTACATTTAGTACACTAGTAACTGTCAGCTATGTTTTACACAAAAATTTATGTAAAGTGTTATGAAAATAACGTTAAAAATATATATAATTTCATAATGTTAAACAAATTATGTAGATTATTTATGAAGGTAAATTGGAAACGGATGATATCAGAAGGCTCGCACAAAACTTCCTAGATATTAAATACTTTTTAACATATTTTTTCATAAGTTTTGTTGCTATCAGACTATTTCATGTTTGGAGATTGCTGACAAATTCTTATATTGGCTTGGGCAGACTAGGCGAATTTCATTGCTAGAGTAATTTTTGTTTTGTGCTTCGATGATTACGGTAAACGGAAATTTAGTCTCTGGTGGAATATTTTCGGTGCTACCAGACAATTCCATTTTCAACGGAATAAATGTACTTACAGAACTTGATGAATTATTATAGAAGTCGAACGATGACTTCTACGAATTCGGGTGTGTTAATTATCAATAAATTCGTGAATGGTAGGAGTTTCAAATCACTAAAGTTTGAGAATATGGGTAAATTAAATTCAGATAAATTAAACAACATTAAATTGCGGTTTAATTGTAATAATGTCACAAAATATTAAATTAATTAATTAGTTGCGTAGCCAGTGACGTTACTTCATTGTGTTCTGTATGTTGCACAACAGATAAGCAATCTATTCCAATACAAAACCTTTGTAATCATGTAGACAATTTTAAGCTTTAATTTGTAAAGTAAATAAAAATTTAGCAGTTTAAATAATTTTAACTTAATAGAATAAATTTTAAAATATACAAAATCTCTCAGCAATTTTTCAAGTTTATTATTTCCATGCTTTGGTGTGGATGTTACCTTAAAATAACCTTGTAACAGACGTCTTTGAAAAGAAAGTATAATTACGCCAAAATATTTTAATGACTTGTAAAACGTACAATTGGATACTCGGCATGAATTGTTATTGTTAACAAGGACATATCTCGCATGTTATGGCGATGTTAAGCTGACCATTACAGTATCTGACCGGGTAATCTGCGGGAGTGGCCGGTAATGTAGGCTGATACTAACACTAGAGATACGATATCACACAAGGACCAATGTAATCACGTCCTTATTCTAGCTGTATATCTGACCGGCGCGGTCTTATAAGTTATCTGTGTAATAACTCTTTTTTGATTGATTTAGAAAAATGAATCTATCGATATTTGTTTAACATTAATACTTATTTACGTAATCAGAAATTTTCCATTTCCGTAGAAAGGCAGATACGACTTGAGAGTAAACCTGTTTTTTAAATATCATTATTTTTTATTTTTATGTTTTTAAGTGATGTTTGTTTTTTATGATCTTTCTCAACTATCCACAATATTAGTACAAAAATAAGTATGCCGGTTTTATCATCATGTGCTGTAAACTAGGGTAATTTAAAATAAACACGATTCTGAGTTTTAAGAGTGCGAAATTAATACAAAACTGAATTTTAACCAAATTAAATTTTGACAGGAATGTAAGCTAGAGCTAAACACAACATTCGCATCGAATCAGCCCATTCCACCATAGCTGCTTTATGTATAGAAGACTCTGAGATCGAGTCAGCTAACATCGTTGTACGCTCAATTGTGCACCTGATGAGACAATGAGAATACCTCTTCTCACCTATATTGAACTAGTTTTGTAGTCTGTGTGTCTCTGATGTCGAAACGAACAATATTGTTCACTCCTGTCTAATCAAGTAAGTTTAATGTAATTTCCAATAAATATTTAGCCACTGATTGCCCAGTATTATTTTATTTCGAATAGACTTTAAGTAAAATAAGTTAACAAATACGCGAAACATAATAACGGATAACATTATACTTTAGATTTAATGGAATTCAACAAAGAACATTGGAATATCAAAATCTAATATTACTCTTACATTGAATATAGACGAGATTTTTTTATTGGGTCATTTTAAATATGATTTAAATTAATAATATTATTTCTATTTGCTTAATGGAAACAGTAAATGTGTGATTTGTTAACACGGCTTCAACATTCTGCTACCCGAGCAGTCTTGTAGGGAGTCGTTAACTCTGTAATTGTAGGAGAATTTACATTAGCAACACTCCGAACAAATTACACTGTTATTGCTATTGTGTAGGGTTCGTTAACACGGCTTCAACATTCTGCTACTCGAGCAGTCTTGTAGGGAGTCGTTAATTCTGTAATTGCAGAAGAATTTGAGTTGTATTTGCAACACTCCGAACAAATTACACTGTTATTGCTATTGTGTTGGGTTCGTTAACACGGCTTCAACATTCTGCTACTCGAGCAGTCTTGTAGGGAGTCGTTAATTCTGTAATTGCAGAAGAATTTGAGTTGTATTTGCAACACTCCGAACAAATTACACTGTTATTGCTATTGTGTTGGGTTCGTTAACACGGCTTCAACATTCTGCTACTCGAGCAGTCTTGTAGGGAGTCGTTAATTCTGTAATTGCAGAAGAATTTGAGTTGTATTTGCAACACTCCGAACAAATTACACTGTTATTGCTATTGTGTTGGGTTCGTTAACACGGCTTCAACATTCTGCTACTCGAGCAGTCTTGTAGGGAGTCGTTAATTCTGTAATTGCAGAAGAATTTGAGTTGTATTTGCAACACTCCGAACAAATTACACTGTTATTGCTATTGTGTAGGGTTCGTTAACACGGCTTCAACATTCTGCTACTCGAGTAGTCTTGTAGGGAGTCGTTAATTCTGTAATTGCAGAAGAATTTGAGTTGTATTTGCAACACTCCGAACAAATTACACTGTTATTGCTATTGTGTTGGGTTCGTTAACACGGCTTCAACATTCTGCTACTCGAGCAGTCTTGTAGGGAGTCGTTAATTCTGTAATTGCAGAAGAATTTGAGTTGTATTTGCAACACTCCGAACAAATTACACTGTTATTGCTATTGTGTTGGGTTCGTTAACACGGCTTCAACATTCTGCTACTCGAGCAGTCTTGTAGGGAGTCGTTAATTCTGTAATTGCAGAAGAATTTGAGTTGTATTTGCAACACTCCGAACAAATTACACTGTTATTGCTATTATGTTGGGTTCGTTAACACGGGTTCAACATTCTGCTACCCGAGCAGTCTTGTAGGAAGTCGTTAACTCTGTAATTGCAGGAGAACTGGAGTTGCATTAGCAACGCTCCAAACAAATTACACTGTTATTGCTATTGTGTTGGGTTCGTTAACACGCATTCAACATTCTGTTACGTTAAGATCCATTGCAAGGAAAGTTGTTTTATAATTTATTTTGCTACAATAATTGGTTTGCAGGATCTTAAACATTTATATTGAAAGTTCTTAATGTCAACAGATTTTAAATTTAAAACAGGCATAAAACCTGTATAGAAAGAACCTATTGTAAGTAAAATAAGTACAGTAAGATTAAAAACCGGGATCTATTGCATTCAGTGTATAAGACAAGATATAAATGTAAGGAATTGATCACAATTACAAAAAATAATACGTTAATGGTTTTAAAGTTTTTTTCAAAAAATTAGTGTGAACATACTATTTAATCCGAGCCCACGCAGTATCTATACTGATGTTTTTGTGTGTCTTGATGAAGTGAGACAATTGAGTTTTCATGGATGGAATTGAATGAAATAATTCATTATTATATTTTCACATTAAAAAAACTCAGAGTATTACCCACATGATAAAGCACTCTATTTACACACACAAGTTCTCATTATGTCTTAATATAGCTATAACAGCCTCTCTTTTATAAAGTAATGTTCCAAAAACAATTACAATCCCACCCCAGTCATTTCATTATTTGTATATACTGTAATCAACCACATGTGAAGATCGGGTTTATTTCACCCATAAAACTTCTTTCGCACTAACGTTATGTCACAAAACACAATTCTGGGATAAAAATGGAGAAGTGAAATAAATTTGTGCAAAATATCACAGCATCACTATCAGATATCTTTATCATATAAAGGCAAAGTCAAATGTCTCCATGCACCTTCTTCACTCCTGAGAAGAAAAAGCAACTTTGCTATAAAAACTCCCTTTTATGCCCCTTTATATTATTCAAGATAAGGGTGTCGTTCAGAAACGTAAGAGAAATGCCCTGTTAAATATAACTCACATTCAGGTTAAATATTAAGTCTGTTCCACGATGATTCACCTTTTCTAAGCAAATAAAAGGACATTTAAGATCTGTGTCACGAAATGAATTGGAGCTATAGAATAAAGAATTTCCAAATGTTTTTCCCTGTTTAAGAATTAGTTACTTACATTTTGCCTTTAAGGTAATATTCGCAATACGCTCAGTACGGTGTGATATCTCACTGTCCATCGTTCACAGACCCCACGAATGCTTAGAAATATTTCACCAACAATAAAGCAAGGATTTATACCTTGGAGAACACGAGCTCTTGGAGAACATTGCTCAGCTATAGGAGAATGGATCATGGCGATGTTATTTAGGTACTTCCTCTGTAGAGTTATTATTAAGAAAACAAATGAGAGATGGTGCTGATATTTTCCAAAGAAACATCTTCAATGACCTCAGAGAAACATAACACATTGCCTATTTGAAACTTTGAAACTGTAGGTTAATTTGAACAAAGTACGGAGAACACCAAGTTTTTAATACACCACAGGACTGGATCAAATGGAGAAATATTACAGAAAACTATCTAGCTTGATCAATCACTACCTATCAAAACTATCTACGCCTAAATTATTTTCCTATAATACTTTAACAAATTAAATAAAAAATTCAAACCAATAAAACATTATGTTTGATTGAACAAGATTATAACATATTTATAGTTTCCAAACCGGTTGAAACTACTGCCACTGAGCTATAGTCAAGGTCAATAGCACTGAAGCAAACATACAATAGCGACAAATTAAAACTATACCTTAGTAACTATTTCGTAAAGAATCAAAATTTTACAGTATTTGATCACAAATGCCTGGGAAATGTAGCAAATAATATAAACCTCATACTAACCGTGATAGAAAAAGTTAACTTGGGTCAATAGGGAGGTTATGTTGGGGGTTAATGACGACTCCAATCATTATCATATCGAATTATCAATAATCGATATGTGAATCTGTGGTATTTAATATGAGTCGGGGGAAACTCGAATAAGTAGTTTCCTTCTGCCTCTGCGTCTAATTGGATTTAACAGCATATACCATTGTTTCATGATCAGTTGAATACGGTAGGGGTAAAATATAATGGTAACTTCATTTAGCATTGAGTTAGCCATCATAGTTTTAATATTTATAATGTAGGAATAGTTACATTTTAATTTGTACGGTCTTAATTGATATTTTATAAAAGCTCTGTTATAATAAATTTAGACATTGTCAATAAAGTAATCGTCTACGTATCTACCTAGAAATAGTTTCAGCATATTCTGTATAAGATCGTTGTGAAGATTTATCTTTTACGTAACATGTACAACTATATATACAAGTATTTTCTTGAATATAACCATATATTACAATATGAAATTAGATGTATTTGGTTATAGCTACGCCAAGGAGGATTATGTTTTATTTCCGGCTGTTACCAGAGATGATTTTAAATAAAAATAGTTGTAAGCTTTTAGCTTTAACATTAACGTTGAAACCTGATAGAATTGTACACAGTTATTTATATAGGTGTCAAATACTAACCTAAGAGTTTAACTAACATTACGCCACATACGATTCAATTCAGAAATTTCAAGTTTTTGTTATTACATTTATGTAAACTGAATCAGAAGATCATGGGCTATTCAGTGAACTTTGATAGGAACTCACAGCTCATTCAGCGTTTAAAGCAGTAAAAACAAAAATCAAGTCGATTTACTTTTCGGGTATTCATTTGCAAAGTTTATGAAGGAAGATAAAAGTACTCTTGAGATATATTTCCAAAGTTTATCATCTCCTTTTTTAATCGATGTTAAAGATAACTAAGCGCTCCCTATGTTTGAATTTAAGTATATTTCTCGACACTTATGAGTAAAGTCAGAATTTAAAGTTTTATCCACGGTGCGGAGTGTCAAGAAATCAATGTTGCAGTTTTTTAGAAGTAAACAGATTTTGACTCACCGTTATAAAATAATAATTGATTAGTTAAATCATTCAATAGTCAAATCATGAATACGGTTGTTACGTTCTTGATGTCTAGATATACAATAAGTATCAAGTATTTCTAACCAACCATTCAAATGCAAAGTTGGAATCAACTTCGACAACTTCAACAATGTTTGCTAGTCGCTCTCAAAGCCCTAAACTTGCCAAAGTACAATCAGTCTGCATTCAATAACTTGAGAACTGTGCGAGATATATGGAATTAATGAGCCTTGATTGTGTAAGGAATTTATATTAAAACTATTACAATACAACTTGAAACTAGATATTTCTTTATATTCCACTTTTTTGAATTATAAAAACTAAAAATTTCTTGTTTAAAAAGAACATACCTCAGCTGCAGGAACTTATCATATTGTAACGAAGTAATGCGATATCATGATATAATTCATGTCGAAGAAGGATGAGATAGTCCTCATATACTTGCAGCTGTTTTACCGGATAAGGATTACAGGTTCTTGTGAAAGATTCATAAAAATGTTAACTTCCTCCTGGTATCCATAAATACAGTTTATTCACCGCAGTTTTTTATTAGTTAGAGATAGAAATAATTTAAATTAGGTAAGTTATAAAAAAATGGTAAATTGAGTGTTACTTGGCTGAGCCTTAGCGAAGCCTATCACTCGGGGGACAGGAAAATTTTATTTATTTCCGTCTGTTCTTCTACCTGTTTACCCACACGAAGATTAATTTCTATATATCAAGCACTGAGTTCGATGATGCCAAACATATCACTCCTTGGGATTTAGATGTGTGTTATATAACACTTTTACTTTAGTGTGATGGGTAACCATGATGTCAAAGAAATAAATATATAGCAATAAATATCACTAAACAATCTGAGTACTATCATATGTAGCATATGCATACAGTAAAACTAAAAAATAATACAGTAGAAAGTTAATGTTAAAAGTAGGTGACAAGATTCTACTTCAGTGTACCCTTGAGTTGTAGTATCCTCCCTAGCTCAACTAGTATTATTCGAACAGCGCCATTAAACCTAACATAATAAACAAACATTTTGATTTATCATGTGACAAGATACTTTGATAAAGATTTAATTTGTATACTTTAATTTTTGTATGAAACTTCATTTCTGTGAGATGATGCATTGAATTTGGCTGACCGTTATTTGAGTCAGCTTTTAGCTCAGTAGGCTCAAAAAATTTCTCATTTGCCTAATGGTGGGGGGTAAGATAGGGGGTCCTAAAGACGTTATTTTGAATGCTTTCCGTCTGTGTACCTGTCCGAAAGACATCTTGAGAATTAAGTGATCTTTAGAAGTGTTGCTAGTAACCTTACACGTTGTCTGGTGTACTTATTTTTATAGCGTTACTATAAAACTAACCGGTCAATCTTAATTGTTAATTAAATTAAAATTCATAGATATTACGCCACAAATATGTAATGCTTCTATTTTAAACTGCTATGTATATGAAAGAGGTTTCAAAAGTAAAGAATACGTGTCTGTAAAGCGGATTTCCAAGCGCTCCAATGCCTAAAATAAATGTTTGAATTTAGTGCTTACTGTTCTTTTATAGGAGCGGTTTGAGTACGACACACAACTTTAGATGGGAACATTAAGGACTATCCAGTAATAACTCCTTTCGTAGATGGGATGAAAATTTTGGAGTTTGTTATAATAAACATTCGCTACAAACTTCACCTGTCATCATCTCTATATACAATGACTCTCTTGATTCTATTGAAAAAAGACATTTTATACACACAAAAGTTCAACAAAAAAACACTAATTATTTTGTTCTGGAAACTTTTGCAAATGTGAAATCATTTCTTCTGACCTCAAACATTGAAAAGTTTCTCAAATCTTGACGGGGGCTGAAATTATGCCTTTATCATTGTTTAGTATTATTTATCTTTTTAATAAAATTATATTGCAATATTTAATTTATCAACTCACGAAACTGTTTTCATTAATCTATTTCAGTACTCTTATCTTCGGGGCTGTAGAATTCGCTAGGGTGAATAGAATTGTGAAAATCTTATTCGAAATATATTTAACTTAATGACATGGCTTCGTTTAAAGATCAAAATGGGATGTTTGGGATCTTCATACTAAATCAATAAACATTGTTGGTTTAAATGTACAGCTGCACTGGAATAAATAACAAAAAATTGACATTGTTACTTGTATTGTTAAAGCTGGACACAATTTATCAATAGATCACAACGTACTTGTCACTAGCAGTGGCAGCAATGAGTTACGGTGTATTTACAACACTTAAGAGTACATTAACTCGTACAGTTGTTACATTTGTTATCCAGCATTTATTGTTCCATTACTTCCATTCCAGGAGTTGTAGATAACAGTATCAATACTTTATGCGGATAAAACAAATTATTTCAGTGAATAAATATATAACTTATATAATTTATATGACCCAAAAATATTTGCCCAAAAAGTTTTATTATTGATACAAAGATATTACAAAGCTTTGGCTGATAATATACTAAATGCGTTAATCTAACAATCCCTTGCTATCAGTTTTTAATGTTTACGGTCATAATTTATACACATTACTTTATAAATATCATAAGCATAGTTCATTTAACTGATTAATCATATTCAATAAAATTATTACTACAACATAGTTTCATATAATAAAAGGCGTTATATTGAAATGTTCATTTTTTATTTATATGTATACTATGTAGCACAAAAACATTTATTTAAAAAAATATATCAAAGAGGATTTACCTCAAACTGTAATCAATAATGAAAAAAATATTTCATAACAGCTTATTTTTTTGAGTTTTTGTATCAAGTCTTGTTTTGATTACAACATAGACATATTTTGGTAAGTTTATGAACTACCTCAATACTATCAACCTTTAAGTATCTTCGATTATAAGAGCTTATGAAAGGTGAAAAAAAACTTTTGAGATGTGCTTTTCACTTTATTTAAAGTAAAGAATTTCTTTTAATTTTAATTTCTTTCCTATATATGTATTCTGTTTTACCCTGGTCACTTGGTACCTTCTTTTTGACATTAAAGTTTGAATTTTATAGTAGTAATTCCATTTCTACATTTTGGACAAGACCGCGCTAATTTAACAGTGATCAGTGTTAGAAGAACACTAGGATCTCAATGTTTAATCCGTAGAAATTTACTAAACATATAAGTTAAGTGGTCAAGTGGTAGCGCACTCGCCTGGCAAGTGAGAGGTCCAAGTTCGAGTCCCGGAAGTTCAACTACTTTTTGTAATTCATTATGTACTGAAATCAAATTTTAATTAACATACATCATATATGTATATAATATTCTTGTGATGAGTACAGGCTAGTCTTCTATTCTCATGAATCCATAAGGTGTATACTTATATCTTTTGTATACTTCTATAAGTACGCAGCATGATTTTCTTTATTTTCATTGTGAAAGAGAATAGTTATATTTTATTGGAGGGTGGGCAGATCTGAAGTAAAATAAATTCTTAAATTGGAGGGTGAAATTTACTCTTGCTGCATTCTAACCCACAATGTCTTTAGTTATTGAAAGCATACTGAGTCAAAACAAAATGTAGAACATCCAAAACTGACCTATTTTTATTGCATCTACTGAACGAGTCATAAAATAGGGAGGATATTATATTGGTGTTTGAAAACATAATTAGCAAATTTCAAAGAAGTGTTTGCAACAAGAGAAGAACACAATTTCTTTGTGTATACTTGTAGTAAGAAATTTCATGTTTGTGGCTCATTATAGACTGAGAAAACAATTCATTTAAAATGTATACGAGTTCGTTAACAAAATCAGAACAAAAAACATCGAGATATAAAAACATCATACATAACAGAACATAGTTAAAAACCCACGTACGGAATAGAATTGTCAGTAAATTGGCAGTCTAAATAAAGAGGATATGTTGATTGCAGATTAATCCAATCGACTGGTTTATATTGTTTGATTTACCTTCAGCCAATCACAGCAAAGCTCCGATTGTTTTGTGAATACAGATTGTTTTGCTATCTTAACACGTTTACACACAAAGGTGAATGCAAGCGTGTAAACATGCCTACGGATTCAAGTGTTCGCAAGTTGTAAACTTTAGCACTTTTCTATTCCAAATAATACACTATACAGAATTAGTATTAATAATTTCATATAACGTTGATTTTTTTATTTTGTTATGTTCTAAATATTCTATTAGTGAATTATAAATAAGCTTTTTTAATATAAATATCTTATGAATGAAAAAACATAAGACAATTAATTACAGTGCAAACATTTTAAATACAAAAGCATACTCGTAAATGGACAATATCAATGAGGAAATGTTGAGTACCACTGTGATAACGTAATCTGAGTGAAATAATCAGGAACACGGATATCCACTTTCGGTGATGCATGATCTCTAGAGCACTGACTAACCATAAACATGGTCGGTTTGTACATTATCCCTATGAGCGAAGTTATAAAGTAACTATCTCCATGCTATATAGCATTTTATTATACACTAAATAATTATATTTATTAATCTACCAGATAAATAAAGCTATCTGAATAGTTTAAAATCAGGAAAAAGAACAGTATTTTTTCTATGTCAAGTACCAATCAGCTATTACCCACGTCTTTGTAAGCAATTTTAAAATTCAAATTCCTTATATTACTTAGTAAAAACACGTATGATGGAGTGGTATAAAATATTTCAAACGCAACTGGGCATTCATCAGGTAGAAATTATTTAGGTGCTCATGATCATGATTATTAGAGTTTAAAGTGACTATTTTATCATGTATCGTACGTTTAAGTACGCTTTTATGTTAAACTCATTATATTTACAACGCACGGTTATATTACCACACAGCTGAGTCTGCTTTGTCTCCAAACAAGACATAACAAATACACAGGTCACGAAACCTACTTCAGTGAAGAAGTGTTTACTAGGAAACCTTGTCATAAAATTTCGGCCTAAGACATTTCCAGTACTATAGTAGAGTTTCCTTTTATGTTATTTTGTTTATTTGATCAACTAAAAATGCATGTTTAAACATACCAAAACAGTGTGAACAAAAATTATATAATAAAATTTCTAATTATAAGCCTTAATAAAATTTTTATTTAACAACAAAAAAGTCAATAACGAGAAAATTGGAATTTAGCGTAAATTTAAATATTGAATACAAAAATAATAAATATAACAAAAATTAATCTTTAAATGAAGCAATAACTTAAATAGATAAAATATCAGTTTAACAATAATTAAATATAAAACAAGTAAATAACTAGACAAAACAATAAACCTTGTTGTGTTGTAATAATTTGGTTCTCCCAAGGTTATTGAATATATAATACATATGTAGGACTGAGAAGCCTACTTCGGTTAAAAGGTGTTTACTTGTGGCCGTTTAGATTCAATTACGTTGACATAGCTTAGTTTGCCTTAATGCTCCCATCAAAGAACTACTGTATATACTTATGTCGCTCTCAAAAATAAACTTCAGTTAAAAATCGTATACTTCCGGGTCTTGTAATCTAATTTCGGTCTAAAATATTTCGAGTGCCATAGATCAGTTTGCCTCGTTGTCTCGATGAAGAAAATTTCATACATGTAGGACTGAAAAGTCTATATCATCTTACAGGGAAATTCTACCTACTTCATTTCTACTTCCAGTATAAAGGCGACATACTTATTTAAGTTCATGCAATATTGCAGAGAAATTGTTTATTAGGATTTGCGTTCTAGAAGTCTTGCAGTTTTCAGGAATTAGAGACTATTTAAAAAGTTCTTTTAAGAATAGATCGTTGGGACATGTTAGTGTTTATTTTTGTTTTTCCATAAGCCACTGTTAAAATAGAATATCACAATTTCAAGGAAGTCCACCAGTTTGGAGTACCTTAAGAATAGCGCATAGCAACACATTCTGCAATTTCCATTCATACGAATATCACTAACTGAGGGGTTTTTATTCGGTTATCTATTATCAAATGATAATTTTTGGTCTTATTGTCTTCTACCCTTTATTGACATCGGTTTTATACTTAAATCCATTTCAGAAATAAATTATCTCTTGTAAGAAATAGGGAAAAGTACCAATTAAAACAGTTTGAACGTTGCATTGTAATGTCAACCTATAACTTAAAAGACATGTATTTGGTTGTGGATCCTAAAAGAGCCTTTGTGCTGATTTTGGAGTGACAGGTTTTAAGAGTCAACCTATAACTAAAAAGGAGGTTGTTTGTGAATTTAGTTTTAGATAACTAGGAAACCCCTATTTTTAATGGAACCTAAAAGGTTTAGGGGTAGAGGCCTCCTACTGTCAAGATCCCATAAGAAGGGATTTCAAGCACTGTCTCAGTCATGTCACCTTGGAAGTAGGGGAGGCTAGAAAACAATACTCTCTCATGTTCAGGCTTGAAAAATTTTAACAATAATGGATCTCCACCCACTCAAAATCATCCTCTAGAGTGCACAAGACCTATCTAGCAGTCATTGTACTCTCAATATCTCAACATTTCCGATTAGAGATGTGCAGCTTCTGAACATTCAGTGGGTTGTCACAATTTAAGTGACACATTGGGTTTTTCTGTACCAAATATACGTTCTACTGGCAAGTATAAACCAAGTGAATCCTTCTGGAGGTAAAATAAGTTCTTTAACTATACAATTTTATTATATATCTATTTTTGAAGACTTAACTCCAAATTTAGGAAGTATAAAATTATAAATTTCTTCACATAGAACTTCTTACCACAATTTAATTTTAGCACTTGTTACCATATTACCAAATTGCACATTTTGTATGGTTTATTGCAATGAACGCTAATGCCTAGCAGTGGGTTTTCAATGCCGTGTTAGTTGAACAGGTAGCATTGTAGCACGGTATTATCAATCGGCAGTAAATTATCCTCTTAGTAAAGGATAATACAATGGTAGGAGTACACCACACCAGGTTTCGCTCAGTCTATAAGCTCATTTCATTCCCGAGACGGTCTGCGGACAGGCAGGCAGGCTAAAATCAGAAAAACAATTTTACATCCTTATAGAGTTATAGACTAGAATGATGTTCATTAAAATCCCATGGATAGACATGCACCTTCACTATCAGTCTCTTGCATAATTTTCAATTGTTAGATGAAATTGTTTTCATTTTTACAAAACCCACCTTGGATATTTTGAAAGAAGTAGAGTTTTCAGAACTGTGGCAACAAAGCAAAATCAACTGTGGTATCAGAAATACTTACGCCGAAGTAATTTATAATTCTTGGCATTTTTTACCCATTTAGGCTTCTCAATATACATGTTTCTTGATCTTCAGACTCAAAAAATTACTAATTTAAACTACTAACTACCTAAATTTAAACCTTAAAAGGATCAGAAAGTTAGAGTATTTTAAGAATACCATACAAAAGAGTTATACCCACGATGCACCTTTTTATTCAACACGAAATTGCTTCGAAGCTGCGGGTAACTTTTAGTAAGAAAACAATATTACTGATCATAATAACATCTGTTGGTTCCTTGTTATTCGGAAAACTTAAGCCTGATTTTGGAGTGACAGGTTTTAAGAGTCAACCTATAACTAAAAAGGAGGTTGTTTGTGAATTTAGTTTTAGATAACTAGGAAACCCCTATTTTTAATGGAACCTAAAAGGTTTAGGGGTAGAGGCCTCCTACTGTCAAGATCCCATAAGAAGGGATTTCAAGCACTGTCTCAGTCATGTCACCTTGGAAGTAGGGGAGGCTAGAAAACAATACTCTCTCATGTTCAGGCTTGAGAGAGGAATACTTTTATAAGTATTCCTCTCCAGTTAAAAAACACACGCGCTTGTATTTTCATTAAGCTTTTATTTCTAGTAATATGTTAAAATACTCTAAACTTAAATTATACCTAGATATTTCAAGAAAGAATTGAGCTATAAACATGAAATGTTCTATAATTTATTCAATTGGTTCTAAGTGTTCTAAAATACAAATTTAGCTGTGTACTTTAAGTTTTGTTTGTTAATCATTTTCTAGAATCAATTGAAAACGTAATCAATAGACTATTTCTTAGGAAATCAAAGTAGGAATTAATTTAAACCGTTAATGGACCAGCTAAAATTATCAACGTATGTGCCTTCTTATAGCTCCTATAGTAACCATAACTCATATTATACATAATACTGTCCCACTATAAGCATTGAGTTCATTAAGCAACAAGGAAATTATTAAGTTACTTCGCTACATTAAGCAAAGCAACCTTTCAAATAATAAATGAATCGATAGATAAGCAATAATAATATACCATGCAATGTAAACAGTTTGATCGAGTTAATGTATACAGTCAAATATTGTTCGGAATGCGCGAAGTTTTTCAACAAAAGTAGTACTACTTTGAACGATGTTTTATGATACATCTTTAAAAACTATATTTAAAAAACTACGTAAAGTTAATTAGGAATTTAAGTATTAAAACTTTAAAAATTTACTGAGTTCAGTCTTTAAATACCAATAACGTAAATATTTACGTATAAGCAAATCTATGGTGGCGTTACCTTGTAGTCTCATACGAAACTATTTCCAGTCCCTGGTGGTAACGGCGAGTGGCTCAGGTGCTACCTTCTAGCGGCCATTACTGTAACTTTGATTAATATTATAGACTAAATGACAGTGCAAAAATAATCAATATTTCCGTTTACATTGCTGTCTTCAGTTCAGACTGTCCCGTCTCTTAATTGCTGTACAAGAAAGTCATACGATTTATAAATCCATGTGTGACATTGTCTCTATAAGCTGTTCAAAAAAGTATTGCACGTATTATATAGAGTATTACATTTTCCAATTAAATTATTTTGTATTTGGCCGTATCTGTTACGTATGTGTTTAAATAACTGAACTAACTTATGATCGGAAATCCAAATACCAGTCAAACGACTTAAATTTACATTAATTAAATTTATATAAATGGCAATAGCCGAATTTAATTTCAATAAACATCGAATTACAAAAATTACTTGTTCCTGTCGCATGTGCGTTTTAATAACTAACTAACATATAATGGGAAATCCAAATACTTGTTAAACGACTTTTATTTATAGTAATTAAATTTATATAAATGGAAATAGCCGAATTTAATTTCAATAAACAGTGAATCACAAAAAGTACTTGGTTAGTATATATATATATATATATTTATTAAAAAAGATCATAAAATATGTTAAAAACATGTAAATTTTGGACTACCTAAACAAAAATGGTGAAATATTTCATACATATTATATTAGTAAGATACGTTTTTATTGGCTATGAATGTTACTAACGTATATAATATTTAAAAAATATATATTCAAGTTTTATTAAACGTTTCATGAACTCGAAATCAATAGCCTATACAATAGAAAATTGCAGCATCATTTTAAACTGTTAAATAACATTAACATAGATAACTATGTAACTACTACCACCAACTAACGTTATTATTGCATGTGCATCCTCATAATTCATTCTACAGTAATAGAATATTCTTCTTATGAATGGAATCAGCACGTCTTAAGTACAAATTCGTAATGTACAAGTTAATAAGTTACTTCACTACATAAAGTAACGTAACTTTTCAAATACAGCTTTTTATAATTACTTGAGAGAAATGATTCTTTATTTTAAATATCTGTATATGAAATGCTATTTTTACTATAAGAACATTCACCCTAAAACTAGTATTATTTTAATTCATTATAATCATCTTTAAATATAAACTCTAAATACCAAAAGAATTTGCGTTTTTAATTCAATTAATAAATTTTAAAACGTTTTAATATTTTTTATTTGAAATAAAGTTTAATGATAATGTTATCATACGAGTACAAGTATAGTGGCGTTACCTGTTAGGCAAATACGAAATTGGTTCCAGCTCCTGGAGGTAACAGTGAGTGACTCGTGTGCTACTCTGTCACCTGGCGGCCGTGGCTGTAACTTATTAGTTGAAACTAAAGACGTTCGAAATTGTTAACGGTTTAATTAATGACTTGTTTCCTTAAGTTGTGCCCTGTACTGTACACTCCTTCATCCTCAAAATGCTATGGGCAATGCATTGAATTGTATTGAAATTCAAAGATATCTATCGTAAACTACACTGGTTTTGGTGGAGGTCGAAATAGGAGGGTATTAAAAGAGTAAACATAAGAAATTAAAATGTTTTTCAAAGATAATATTTTCCATTGCTTATTACACTTAAAGCCAATCGTCAGGCACATAGTGAACAGTTGCATCATTTTTGGACAACTAGATTAATATATAAAAGTCGCCAACTTTAAGGTTCAGTATGCGGTAAGCTGTGGTTTTAAATGTGTCAAGGTAAAAATATAACATCTGAAAAACATTATCATTACATATTGTGCCATATTATACCCACTAATTTCACCCTCACGGAACTGGTGCAACTAACAATCAATTTCTTTACTTATCGATGTCACGAAAAGACCGAGGTGTTATTATATACAGTGCGAATTGGCTCTTGGTTCCTGTATATCTATGATCTGCCCTGTTTCTTAGTTATGATAAGATAATATTTACGAAGTCAAAAGACAGCTGATGTGAAAATGTGTTACTGCTTATCTTACAAACAACTTTGGCGATGGTTTGAGAAAGTGAGACAGAACAGAGGGAGGAATGATTAGTCTCTCTGCCGCTTATTACAGTAAAGGAATTAGATTTATAGCAGGTTACATAGTAGCTGACATTGATCCTCTGTAACGTGTATACCAGAGACCGGTCTGAGCCACGTCCCTCCAGAGATAAAACTTTCTTTGATTTTTATATCATATTAATATTATAAATGCGAAAACTTCGTTGGTTTGTTTTACACTTACGCATAAAATATTCAACCGAATGTACTAGAATTTTACATGGTCATTCTTTTTATCCCTGGGGTGATTACAGTCCTATTCTTATTTCGAAAATTCCTCCGGGCTACACTACACTGATATTTAAAGCAGTTAAATACATCATCTTGGTCTCTAAAGTTATGAAATATTAATTCAGATATCCTTTTAAATATAGTCAACTGTTTCTTGTAAACGTTGTACAGTGACAACACGACCATATGTTTTAAAGTTGAAAAAGGAGTTGAAAGAACTTGAAAGAAAACGTATTCAATTAGTTTACATTAATTATAGTATATAACTTCTCTATGGAGTAACCATTAGTTTTCATGCCGTTATTAGCGATTAGGTAAGTACTTAGATGCTCTTATGTACACTCTTAAGTAATCTTATGCCTTAGATAAGATGGCCAGAATTCGACTCTGGATGAAATTACTGTTTTCAAAATTTGTTTATATACAAAGAATAAAAGCAGCACAAAAGTAACAACATTTCTAATTGCAACATCGTGGTAACGTAGCAAACCAATTAATTTATTATATACTTTACTTAAAAAATAATATGTTCTATATAATAATTGGATACAACAAGAAGTGTAAAAACCTGAATTGGAAACTCCATCATTGTGAGGTTATAACGATTATACTTCCATTATAATCGTATAACCTCACAAGTGTTTACACTATGAAACACTTGGAGTTACTCTACTTTGGTCTAAAATGTTCCACTGTTAATGAAATCGTGGCATCTATCCAATCATATAGAATGTTGCATAGCAATTGCTGGGAAAAGGCGCTAGGGTGTGGTAGTTAAAAACACACACACACACACACACACAATATATATAGTTTGTATTTAGTTAGTTTCATTATTTAATTTTGTAAATATTTATACACATTTGTTATCTGAAGAAGTATGCTGACATACGAAAATTCATAAACAGAGTTTACCAATATTTGGTTTTTTATTTCTACATGAAGAGAATACATATTGATATATATATTGGATATATATATATATATATATATATCCAATAGATATGTTTACCTGTTCAGAGCTTATTTACAGGTAATAGTATTGAAATAAAATGTAAAACACAATACGGTAATACTATTTTACTTATTATTCCTCAAATCTTCAAATCTTAATCGTAATTAAGATCTTAAAAGTAATCTTAATAATAATTATTATTAAGGTTACTTTTAGTGAGCTGTAGCTTTTCATTTAATAGCTTCTCAGGATATCCTCGTTTAAAAAAAAACCATCATATATATACATATATATATATATATATATATATATATATATATATATATATATATATATATATATATATATATATATCCAATAGATATGTTTACCTGTTCAGAGCTTATTTACAGGTAATAGTATTGAAATAAAATATAAAATACAATACGGTAATACTATTTGACTTATTATTCCTCAAAACTTCAAATCTTAATCGTTTAAAGAATCAATACATTTATAACTACACAATATGTTATAATTTTTTTAATTCTTTAAATTTTTGTCTCTGCAATGCTTATTAACTGAAATTTTACTTGCTATTTTTTTACAATACATTAAAGTGCAAAAATGAATACTTAACTATCACTGGAAATACACGAGTCTTTTTTATTTGCACGTTTTATATATATTATTTCAATGACTAACACTATTTTGTTGCTGTACCTAATGAAAACAATAAATGTGTCGAGCATTCTACTACTTCGAGCAGTCTAGAAGGAAGTCGTTGACTTTGTAATTGTAGGAGAATTATCGGTGCATTAGCAACACTCCGAACAAGTTACACCGTTATTGCTGTTGTGTCGTGATCGTTAACTCGCCTTCAACATTCTGTTACGTTAAGAACCCTTTGCACGGAACATTACTTTACAATGTATAACTGCCGTTAATTTAATTATAAAAGATAAAAAATTTCACTGTATGGAAGTTTAAAACATTTTTAGTAATCGATGTTAACAAATTAACATTAATGTATTGCGTAGCGCAAAGTACATGGCATAATCAGCTTTAAATGTATAGTTATTTTGTAAAATGTAATATTGGATAGTTCTCACCGCTATATCCCAACTAAGACTCTTTTAAAGGTGTTTCCTCACTAAACATTTATAAAAGCATTTTATATAAATTGCAGATGTATAGATACTACGGCTGCCAAGACCTAGAGAACAACAGAAAGAGCACTGTTCTTAATTAAAACGTAATTGTTCTGTACATTTTTATACTCTTGGAAGTTTACTTAGTCTACATTAAGATGTCTCTAATTATAAGAAAAGGTATGTAATTTAATGTATAACTTAATTCATATGAAAGTACTATATAAAAGTAGAAACATGTAAAATATTGTATAGCGCCAAAATTTAGTAGTAAAAATATATAAACATTTTGCGTATAGTTAAACTGTAACTGTTGCATGTTAAAAAGTATTAAATTAAGTTATTTCCTTAGTCACGAAAAAGTAACACAAAGAAAACATTTATTAGATATAAGTAATGAAGAAAGGAGCTACAGCAAACTATACTTTCACCTTACCAAAAGACCAGTGCTGTTTGAAATTCTAATAATATAAAATCATATAATCAGCACGTTAAAAAATATAGAGTTAGTTTTAACGACAAGATCTTTAAATTTAGATATTTCACGGGAATTAAAACGTAAAGCTTTGATTCTTATTACAAAGAAACACACACTCATTATTATGAAGGTTTTTTAAATATTGTTGTGATTATGTGGTTAATCCCAGCCCAAGCAGTGTTTATATATGTGGGGTTCCTGTGCTGTATGTTATTGATGTAGTAAGGTAGTTAAGGATTGAGTGTCCTTGATAGAATGGAATTAAATAATTTCTTTTTTATGTTTTTAAATTAAAAGTAACGATTTTAACTATATAATGGACTACTCTAATTTCTTTGACAAGTTCTCATCGAGTAATTAAATGACAATAACATTCTGTCTGTTTTATAAAGTTACGTTGAAAGGAAAATTACTATGCCCCCTTATTCAAATGATAAGTTTCACAGTACTGAAATCAATCACATATATTTATTTTTCCAGACAACTTCTCTATGTGCACTAACAACAACCAATATTAACTCATGAAGCACAATCCTCGGTAAAATGGTGAAGTACAAATAAATTCATACACAGTATTACATAATCACTATCGTATATCTTTATTAAATTAAGACAATTTTTAACTCCCATCAAGAAAACATTTCCTTTTAAAATAAAATTAGAGATGAAAACTGTAACAGTGTGAAGTTAATTGTGGGGGTAAATAACGGAACTTAACCGTTATGACATCGAATGGTCAATAATCGAAATGTAATTTATGTTATTTTAACAACACTTCAGGGGGTACCCAATTAAAAAAATTATATTTTGGCTCCCACTATAGTTAACCTTAACGGATTATACTATCGCTTCTGATCAGCTGTATGATTAGTGAGTTAAAGATTTTCATTGAAATTTATTTGCTCGAAACTTTTACAGCCATAAATATAATATGTATTCCCTTGGATATACCAGTAAAGTACAACATGAAATTTTATGCATTTGGTTTTTTAACTACGCTATGGAAGTCTATAAAGTTTCATTCCGGGATGGGACCAGAAATTATAATAAAACCAAAGTTGGAGATTTTTGCTTTTCTATCACTGTTTATACCTAATACAATAATTGTACACAGTGATTTATGTAGTTGTCAAAGACAACTTAATTATTTAACTGACATTACGCTACATATAATTAAATTCAGAAAGTTTTTGATATAAATATTTATTAAAACTGAATAAAAAGAACATGGGAACTTTATCGGAGAACACGCAGTTCGTTCAGTTTTAAAGCAGTAAAAACTGAACTCAAGTATTTGTAACAAACCATACAAACAGCAAACTTGCAATCAAGTTCGACAACTTCAACCATGTTGCTAGTCGCTCTCACAGCCGTTACCTCGCGCAACCACAATCAGTCTGTATTCAATAACTTTAGGGCTGGGAGAGATATATGAACTTAGTGAGCTTTGATTGTATACGGAATTTATATTAAAGCGATTATAACACAATATTATATATATTATATATATACATAGGTACATATGGTATTAACATAATTTGTAATGTAGCTTCGTTTTCACATATCCATACAAATTTAGTTACAAATCTATAAGTGGCTCATTACGCAGACTGAAGACAAAATATAATATACATGATATATTAAGTGATTTGCTCAACGTTTCCAAGCTACTAAAGGAAAAGCTTTGTCCAATGTAATTTGATGTTTTGAATCCAAAGTTGCTATTTAATGCTGACAAAGGTTGGCGTTTGCTCGCTATTTTGTAGAAAAGAGGCGGCGACCTGTGGATAATTGAATATACTTTTTACGTAAGAATAGAATATCGAGACACAAAGGAGTAATACCTTCGATTGAAGTTGGGAATATATTTTTGTCCTCGTACACAATCACGTAGCGTGGGTTCTGCTTATCTTCAACCGCGGAGTACTTTGTGGACTTGGGACTGATTTAGACACTGACTACAGTTCCGTGAAGTGGATTAATGATCTATATTCGGTTGGAATAAACACCACGCTTTCCCTATTATTAGTTTTTTTTTATTTTCCGCACGATTTTTTTATGTTGTTAAAATACGTTTTTCGTATATAAAACTTATTGCCTCCTCCGGTTTCACCTGGTATTAGTTATATACTCATTCTAATTTCTACTGTATAAGCTTACAACCTATTTTTTTAGTATATAGAGGCATTCAACCTGGGAAGGAAATGGACTCCCAGCCATTCTAGTTTTGGTAGAGTTCAAAATGTGAGCGTTATTAAAAGGTTTTAAAATAGGAAACAATAATGTTTTCTTGTATTACAGTTTTCCTGTTTTGATATACTCGTACTTCAAACAGACACTGCAACACCAAATTTAACATTCTCAATCATAGCGTATGCAATTAACATATATTAATTACAAGTAAACTAATTTGGTATATAAACTTTTTAAAATTAGCATATCCTTAGTTTCTATGCAGGATAAGTTCCCATTTTACTAGTCCATATTTTCTGTACATCCGCATTACATATTTCTTAAATGAAATGAACGGGTTTTGATTCATGGACCGTTCCTCTATTAAAACTTGCCTTAGTTTATACAGAGTGAGTGAAAGCTATTTTAAAAATAACAAACATGTTTTTCACACAATATTGTAAACTAGACATAAACATATTAATTAAATAGTATATGAGAACTTCACTTTGCCGGATGATTGGTATAAATTGTTCATTTGCTTCATTTCCTAATCCTAACATAAAGTGCCATAAAGGGACTGAGTTATAGGCATTCTGCGGGGTCAAGCAATTATTAACCAAATCAAAGTAACCAAAATACGAGCTTATTGGCTTATGAAAGTCATAGAATTAGGCTAATTCGAAAAACTGTCTTTTTGAAGAGTGTGTCTGAGTAAAAATTATTAAGTTTTAAACATTAAAAAAATAAAAGCGTTTAAAATCACAAACGTTACGCACCACAAGCTATAGTGCCATTGATGATGAAACCTGAGCACAAAAACCATTATTTTTCGCAAATGATGTGATGTTTAGCTGATATTAAAGCTTCTGAAACAATGAATTTAAACATTGAAGTACAAATGGAGTGCTAAAAGCCGATGACGACAGCGCTAATGTTTGCTTGCACTCAAGCGCTGTTTAATGATTACATTCTCATTACAAATATTACACTACTAGCTACGTGAGGACTGTAATATTGTACCCTGAGGAACTAAGTGTTATAATCTTGCCTCTTAGACAACCGTTGCCTGTGTTCTCATCTAAACTGTTTACATATCGAAATATTATGTGTTTTTCTTCAGCAATAAATATTTTGAATGTTGGATTAGGAACAACAAGATAATTTAAACAAGATGGAAAGAGTAGAATCAGTTATACATAACAAACTCCATACGTCACAAAATTACATTCATTACCACACCAGTCAAAGTGTTTAAGAATATTCTTGAAGATATTTTGTAACGATATGTTAATTATATCAGTGTTAACGACCGAAATAAGGAATCCTTGAAGGCGAAGGCTATAATAAGCTATGATCTAAATAAGCTATTTCAAACCTGACCTTAACTAGTAAATAGTTTTTTAAAGTAGTTGAATGAGCAAGTATTGAGTTATGTCAAATATTAAATATAGTAAATTACGTAAAACCCCAATAAATAACCCTTTTACGCATCGTTCCGCAACATTTATTTACTGCGTTGTAATAAGGTAAACACAAGTTGTAATAAATTATGTTATGTAAATATGTCTAATATATGTTTATTGTATATAATTTAATGTGGGAGGTATATCTCTTATTTATATGTGTGTTTAAATACAAAAAGTTATAACAATTATTTAATTTTCATAACCTTGACCATTATTTTATTTTTTTGAAATAGTTAGAACATGCTGATATTGCGTTGTCAAATATTAAATATAAAAATAACTTATAACTTAAATATAACCTAGTTTTCGCTTCATTGAGCAACTTCTACTCATCGTCCTGTAATAAGCCTCGCCAAATACGTAGTTTATTGGTTAAATATCCACTATTAAAATAAATAATTCTAATATTTGTAATCTTACATAATTTATGTAGGAAAAATCTCTGATATATTTATTAATTAAATTTTTATAAATGGCAACAGCCTAATTTAATTTTTTCAATAAACATTAAATCACAAAAATTACTTGCTCCGCCGGGACTCGAACTAGGATCTCTCACTTGCTGGGTGAGTGTGCTACCACTACACCACATACCCCTTACCTTTTACGACTCAATTATTTTGTATTTGGCTGTATCTTGTGCTTAGATGTTTATTGAAAATCTTATATTAGGCTATTTAAAATTTTATTTAGTGTAAATAAAAGTCATTTGACACGTGTTAGGTCTTGGTCTATTTGGTCAACAACCATTGTGAATTCAGACTATGATAGGTTTAGGAGGTGATTTAAATGAACCTAAAAATATAATCAAAATAAATTCGATAAATTATGTAATGAAAATTTATAAAAATAATTAAATTAATCAATGTATGTATCAGCTCAAGAAAAATGTACATGAAACAAAATCATGTCTATTGATATCAGGTTCAACGTCATACAATGCTTTGTTATATAATCCGTAATTGAACAAAATAATAAAACATACTGTTATTCATTTGAGCTGTCATACAAGTTAAAAAGAAAATACATTTAATTACATTTGTAAAATGCAAAAGAAATGAAATTTAATTCAGGGTGAGTGTTGATTTATTTTTAACTAAGTGAAATTAAATAATTGTAGAATTAAATACGTGCCGAATAATTAAATACCCTTAATTGCGAGGAAAATATTATATCGGGGAGTACCAATTCTTCATTATTAACCACAGTTGGTAAATAATGATTATGTACAACACACTAGTGATCAACGAACACATATACATTGTACATACAATGTACGTGTAATGGTACATTGAGGTTTTTTATGCAATATAACATTGAATTGAATTGAACTGTGAAAGAGTAAATAAATTAGACAGGAAGTGAATATAAACAGGCGGCACCTGAGTTTGTATATTTTCTTCATGGTTATGAAAATAAAAACTTATCTATGGCGCTTGAAATATATCAAACCGGAAATAGATTACCGAAGTAGATCATGAACATCTACTTGTGTGTGTGTGTGTGTTTGTGTGTTTGTGTGTTTTATTTATTGGGACATTAAGGCAAACTCAAATTTGGTGTTAGAAATTTTATTGATATAAATTTACGCTCCTATATCCGCAAAACAAATATAGTAAACATTTTTTTCAACTTGTGAAAAAATGAATAATTTACATTTACATTTACACCTACTTCTGTTTGTAAATTATAATAGGGCTTCATCATGTTATATCATAGATGCTTTACTGCTTGCGAAGCCGGGGGTAACATCTAGTATAGAATATAAACGAATGTGACAGAGGTATATGGATTTTATATGCTATACAATCGTAGTGAAAAATTTAGCTATATAATTTGCACAATGTAAAACAAGTAATGAATAAATTACGTATAGCATTGATGAGGTTAAATGGAATATGATAAATGGAAGATATAAAACGCCAAATAGAATTATAAATGCTACAGGACCTAGCTGCAGATATCTTAATGAATGTAAAGTCAATCAAGAGCCGTGCTAGGGACATGATTCTGTTAATCTGGCACTTTAGTAATAACCGGAGAAGTTAAACAAAGGGACATGCTCTGCAATATACTTATAGTATTAAAGTGGAATCAGTCCTAAGCTCTAGAGTTCACAAAAGAAGTTAAACAAAGGGACACGCTCTGTAATATACTTATAGTATTAAAGTGGAATCAGTCATAAGCTCTAGAGTTCACAAAAGGAAGTTAAACAAAGGGACACGCTCTACAATATACTTACAGGATTAAAGTGGAGTCAGTCCTAAGCGCTAGAGTTCACAAAAGAAGAAGGTAAACAAAGGGATAAATTTGCCTTCTAAGGGGTTTATTTTTTCAGTGTCATCAGGAGTTGTGTAAATAAATAATTGTAGTTTAAATACTAAACCCCTTTTGAAATCAGTATGATAAGCGTTGTTTACCATGTTTGCTTACTTCAAATACAAGTTTCAGGTAATTAGTTTACATCTCGTAAAAAGCTTAGATTGCACACATTCATTAAAGCTCTTTTGTTAGCTAACACCTCTCCTCCTGCATCATTGGTGGTGGCATAGAGAGCGTCCTCCGTCTTGGACATTGGACAAGTTAACTATTCGGGATTCACGGAATGATCCACAATTCAATACTGAAAAAATATCTCAATTCATATTTGCGAGTAGTAACGGCTGTAAATCGAAACCCTGAGTCTAAATCAGGATTTTAAAAAACAAACCAACGTTTCTCGAAAACAGGCAGTGTTATAGACCTTCCGAAACCTGGACAACCAAAATCGGCTACAAACGAAGCATTGTAATTGGACGCTTTATAGTCTGTTGTAAGAGATTCTCATGCTTCAGCAAGAAATTTTTCTCAAATATTAGGTATATCTCAAACATTAGTTTGTAAAGTTTTACGTGTCTGTGGTTATAAAGCGTACAAAATTCGTTTAGTTCAATAGCTAAGTGGGGACGATTTTGATTGGCAAGTTTAATTTTGTAAATAATTATGCGGAACATTTATAATTACACAATTAAATTAAAAAACATTGCTTTTTCATATAAAGCGACTTTCATGTTAAACGGTAACATGAACAAGAACAATGTTCGTTATTGGGCTGATGTTAACCCTTAAAGCAGACAGTAACATACCCAGCATACTGAAAAATTAAACGTTTGGTCCAGCATTGTGAGCGATCAGATTTTTGGGCCCTCTTTTATGGATGGAAAACCTCAATGACGAGGAAATGTTACAAAATCAGATTTATCTAGCTATCAAAGTAGCAACCAATAACTGTAACGAAGGTTGGTACCAGCAGGATGGAGCACCTCCACCATCATCATCATTAGCACCTCCACTAATAATCATTATACTACACTTCTTACGATTCACAGGTTGCGTTTATGCACATTTTTGATAATTTTAAAAATTACTTTCAGGTTCAAGGACGCTTTTCGTGAAAATTGCACGTTTTGTCACAATAATAAGGCACTGTGATTATTTTAATTCGGAATTTCCTTCGTCCTAGTCTAAATAGAATATTGCTTGACCCATAAATTATTACAAACAAGTTTGTGTCATGTCTTTAGATACACACTGTTCTTTGTTTGCAGTTTGAATAACAATAGCATTAGTGACCGATAATCGATTTTTTATAAGTGAGTAATTAAGTGTACGTACAAGTGTATAATAGCGTCTTGCTTCCATTGGATCTTGAGATGGTATTTGTTTGGTTTGTTATCGCAAGTAATTAATAAGAAAGTATGAATTTCAGGTACGAAAGCAACGATAAAGGAACGTAAAGCTGCATTAGTGCTATGCGGCAAGTTTCGCTGTAAGAAGCCAACCATTATCCGCTGCTTCACACAATCCCGCGAGAGCGGTACAAAAACCGTCGTCTGCTTTCTTGTTTTTTCCATATCCGGCACAAGCGCTCCTTTCACCCCTTTGTCCATCATTAGAATACAAGAATTAATAATTAAGATATAAGAGCACAGGATGCCTACATAATACGAATTTATAATTTACATGAAAGCAAATTTTTGTTTACGTCAACTCTGTTCAAAATGAAAGTGTTTCCTAGCATGAGATTAAAATATTGCATTTGATGTTTTATACAAGTTTATAACTAAACGTTAAAGGTTTACAACTTGTTTGTAAATAAATTAGGATGGTTTCCCTAATTATTTCATACATATTTTAAATGATGTTTAAATGTATGGTTTTAGTAATAAGAAAACATCAAAAGTATAATTTTAATTTTTGCGATCTACATGGTACTCGTCTTGGTTGCTTCCGATTCCCACAACTCAATTGAACCAATGACGCGTAGTTGCCAATCCAACAACTGGATCCAGTAAATTAAACAATTTTGCAAATATGAAACTTTGCAATGTTGCTTCACCATTCATTTTATAGAAATCAATTCTGCTTTGTTGATAGGAGGCTTTGGCGTGCAAATTGGAATCACACGCTGATATTCAAAAGGTTTTTCATTTACTCCTTTTCAATTTTCAATAAAGAAATTGGGCCCTCTTTGATCTTTGATCTCCAGTCTGACAGTATTACAATTTTATTTAAGTTGAAACAAATCGCAATTCATGACTTCAATATCTTAAACCTTGGTAACGTAATATCTTCAAAGAAGAAGCAACAATAGAGTTGGTTATTTATAACAGCTTAAATTTTCACTTCTTACTTTTAAAATAAACCCGACGCCGATTTTTTAAAATAACCAAAAATACGAGGGTTTATTGTTATAATATTTCCATCAATGATGTATTAAAATTTTGGTGTGATCTCATTTCAGTGATATTTTATATATATTAGATATTATATAACATTAAAGAAATAATTTAAACACTTTTTTATTTATAAATGGAGCAATTTGGGCTCATTTAGTAACCGTATAAATGTGTTCCAGAGTATATTTAATAATTACTCTATTTACTAGTTTTTTATTTTAGACAAAAAAATTGAAAAAACTACGAATACTATTAACATTAGACATGCCTTCGTAATTATCACAAATTGAACTGCAATATGTTCACGCAGCATATAGAAATAAATTGGATTTCTCTAATACAGCTGAGCGTTATAGTAGCATTCTACTAACAAAACATATTAATTTTTGTCAAATATAAAACGTATTGTCAAATTTGAACAAATCCAGCTCATCTTTTTTTGTTTTAACTTCTAGCAATAAAATAGAATTCTTTAATATAACATCATTATTTTTAAAGTATCCATACGTTTATTAATTGACCATGTATATATAAAATATAAGAAAATCTTTTATCAACATCTTAAGTACAGATAAATTGCTATTAGTTTGTTATAAACTTTATGTAATTACTATTAACATTAATTTGTAGGGTTCTCGCGCCATAACCAGATTTTCCTAAGAGAAATCGACGGATTTAATATAATAATTATGTGTCAAAACATGTTAAGCAGCGTTTCTTCCTTTCGTGGAAGTTTTGTATTAAGCAATGTGTTTTTATTAACTCAATTATTTGTTTATAAGTTACAAATTTCATCAAAAATACATCTTACTCTACACATTACTTCCTTAAAATTTATGGATAAACATTTAGGTCTTAAATATTTACATTGTTATTGGTTTATAATATACGTCAAAAACATGTAATTCAAGATTTAAATTTCTCTTTTTACGGAATACTTTGAAACTGCAATGGATTATTTCTACCGACATCTTGTGATTTACAATGTATTTTCTACACAAAGCACCCTCAATGGGAATTCAATGAGGGTGTGATGATGTTTAATATATTTAGTGAACACTTAGTACTTGAAGTTGCAATTATATATGCTTTGAGCGATAGCCTTCCAGATAGAAAATAGTTCTACATCAACTTGAGGAAAGACCGACATCCTCATTCTCGAAATTATCATTTTATGAGTGATATACCAACTTGTTTACTTATGGTGACTGGTAACAATAATTACCACAATCATCTTAACGTGTAAAAGAAAACCTTTATCTAGGGTATTCATATATAGGCAAATATTTGTACAACAATGTAAAGGTTTTTTTATTATTTGTACAATTTATGGTTGAAAGATTTTGACACAACACGACAGATAAATAAAATAGTCGCATTAGATGTAATAATCTTTAAACATTACTTATTGAACCATTACGTTCACTGAAGTGCAGTTTAATTATAACTTTTTTCTGATGAACTTTTTTTAGCGGTAGTGACGTTACGAATACGAATATAAATATAAAAATGACGTCGTTTCCATAAATATGTCCCATAGTTCCAGCTGAATCTGCCATTGGCAGGTAAAGTGAGTCCAGGTAACACACTTCATTCCGACACATCTCACCACATTCAATCCTCCGTGACGTATAGTCTGTTTACGTAAACATGGTTCCCTTTGTGTAACCGACACCAGGACCATTTATTCCCACTTGTTTCACACAAAATTTACGACTGTCCCTGCTGATAAATGAGTAGCATCCCTTTTGGTGATTGCCTATGATTCAAAATTTCTTTTATTGAAAGTTATGAAGAAATGTTTGCTATTTATTTGCTAAACATATACATATAATCCTGAGTTTTTAGGATAGGTCATAATATGGAGACTTTATACGTAATGAAAAAAGGGTTTGGAATCGGCTACGTAGTGAAATATTGCTTGATCGGAAAAGAACCGGAAACTCAGATAAGCAGTTATTCAATAGCTAATTAATTATGATTTTGACAAAACTTTGAATCAGTCTCAGGTGAAGTAGTTTCTTTGATATCTCGCTATATCAACTATTTAAATGAAATGAAAAAAAAACAGAAGCCAAAGAGAACATAAACATTTGTGTGGCAGATCTCTCTCTCTCTCTCTCTCTCTCTCTCTCTCTCTCTCTATATATATATATATATATTATATATATATATATATATATATATATTATATATATATAATTTCAATAAACATATATATATATATATATATATATATATATTGATATATATGTGACAGATAAGGCCAAATACAAAATAATTTAATCGGAAAAAGTAAGCGCTCTGTGGTGTAATGGTAGCACATTCACCCGGCAAGTGAGAGATCCGGGTTCGACTCCCGGCGGAGCAAGTACTTTTTTCGATTCAATGTTTATTGAAATTAAATAAGGCTATTGCCATTTATACTATTTAACGTAAATAAAAGTCGTTTGACAGGTATTTGGTCTTCCGATCATATGTTAGTTTGCTTATTTAACCCTTAGCACGCCGTAGGCAGAATAAACCGCGATCTTCTTAGGTCTTACAACGCCAAAGACGAAATAATCCGCCAATCAATAAAAATATATGTTATAACAGCTTTTGAAGTTTATAAGCTCAATATATAAGCCACAATACTAAGTAATGTACTGGCTTGACCAAATGATTCAGTTGCAGCTGTCAGCTGGCCGCAGTAGATAAACAATAAATTGTTTTGTTGCTGGCAGGTGTTCTCCCACTCCCGTCTGTACGCCAATGAAGATACTATCCGCCATTACCGACTGTCAGTGGAGCACGCATTGTGCCTTTGGGAAGTGTTCTTGCATTGGCATTCCTTATACAAACAGTTGTTAAAATGTATTGTTACTATGTTTTACGTGTTATAATCAAGTTTTTATTGTTTCTTTTCTGTTGTATTTACACCATGGCTTGCTTCATCCCGATTTGTTTTTTGAAGTTTACCATACAGCTTGCTAAATCTATCATCAGAACTTATAAACTAATTAAGATCAGAATATCACACTTTATTTGTTTTCTTATCCTTGTACATAGTTTTCATATTTTTCATCACATGTATTTCATTACTCTCTAACCTGAATTTGTTTTTATTGAAGTACTCCATTTTTATGAATAAATGTGAATAAATCTAAAATAATACTAAATTTATATCGGCGTTCTAAGGGTTAAACACATATGTGACAGATAAGGCCAAATACAAAATAATTTAATCGGAAAAAGTAAGCGCTCTGTGGTGTAATGGTAGCACATTCACCCGGCAAGTGAGAGATCCGGGTTCGACTCCCGGCGGAGCAAGTACTTTTTTCGATTCAATGTTTATTGAAATTAAATAAGGCTATTGCCATTTATACTATTTAACGTAAATAAAAGTCGTTTGACAGGTATTTGGTCTTCCGATCATATGTTAGTTTGCTTATTTAAACACATATGTGACAGATAAGGCCAAATACAAAATAATTTAATCGGAAAAAGTAAGCGCTCTGTGGTGTAATGGTAGCACATTCACCCGGCAAGTGAGAGATCCGGGTTCGACTCCCGGCGGAGCAAGTACTTTTTTCGATTCAATGTTTATTGAAATTAAATAAGGCTATTGCCATTTATACTATTTAACGTAAATAAAAGTCGTTTGACAGGTATTTGGTCTTCCGATCATATGTTAGTTTGCTTATTTAAACACATATGTGACAGATAAGGCCAAATACAAAATAATTTAATCGGAAAAAGTAAGCGCTCTGTGGTGTAATGGTAGCACATTCACCCGGCAAGTGAGAGATCCGGGTTCGACTCCCGGCGGAGCAAGTACTTTTTTCGATTCAATGTTTATTGAAATTAAATAAGGCTATTGCCATTTATACAATTTAACGTATATATATATATATATATATATATATATATATATATATATATATATAAAACAAATAATATGGTTATAAATATATATATATAAAACCATACATATAACCATGTATATATATATATGTATATGGGTTTTACATTTAGTACACTAGTAACTGTCAGCTATGTTTTACACAAAAATTTATGTAAAGTGTTATGAAAATAACGTTAAAAATATATATAATTTCATAATGTTAAACAAATTATGTAGATTATTTATGAAGGTAAATTGGAAACGGATGATATCAGAAGGCTCGCACAAAACTTCCTAGATATTAAATACTTTTTAACATATTTTTTCATAAGTTTTGTTGCTATCAGACTATTTCATGTTTGGAGATTGCTGACAAATTCTTATATTGGCTTGGGCAGACTAGGCGAATTTCATTGCTAGAGTAATGTTTGTTTTGTGCTTCGATGATTACGGTAAACGGAAATTTAGTCTCTGGTGGAATATTTTCGGTGCTACCAGACAATTCCATTTTCAACGGAATAAATGTACTTACAGAACTTGATGAATTATTATAGAAGTCGAACGATGACTTCTACGAATTCGGGTGTGTTAATTATCAATAAATTCGTGAATGGTAGGAGTTTCAAATCACTAAAGTTTGAGAATATGAGTAAATTAAATTCAGATAAATTAAACAACATTAAATTGCGGTTTAATTGTAATAATGTCACAAAATATTAAATTAATTAATTAGTTGCGTAGCCAGTGACGTTACTTCATTGTGTTCTGTATGTTGCACAACAGATAAGCAATCTATTCCAATACAAAACCTTTGTAATCATGTAGACAATTTTAAGCTTTAATTTGTAAAGTAAATAAAAATTTAGCAGTTTAAATAATTTTAACTTAATAGAATAAATTTTAAAATATACAAAATCTCTCAGCAATTTTTCAAGTTTATTATTTCCATGCTTTGGTGTGGATGTTACCTTAAAATAACCTTGTAACAGACGTCTTTGAAAAGAAAGTATAATTACGCCAAAATATTTTAATGACTTGTAAAACGTACAATTGGATACTCGGCATGAATTGTTATTGTTAACAAGGACATATCTCGCATGTTATGGCGATGTTAAGCTGACCATTACAGTATCTGACCGGGTAATCTGGGGGAGTGGCCGGTAATGTAGGCTGATACTGACACTAGAGATACGATATCACACAAGGACCAATGTAATCACGTCCTTATTCTAGCTGTATATCTGACCGGCGCGGTCTTATAAGTTATCTGTGTAATAACTCTTTTTTGATTGATTTAGAAAAATGAATCTATCGATATTTGTTTAACATTAATACTTATTTACGTAATCAGAAATTTTCCATTTCTGTAGAAAGGCAGATACGACTTGAGAGTAAACCTGTTTTTTAAATATAATTATTTTTTATTTTTATGTTTTTAAGTGATGTTTGTTTTTTATGATCTTTCTCAACTATCCACAATATTAGTACAACAATAAGTATGCCGGTTTTATCATCATGTGCTGTAAACTAGGGTAATTTATAATAAACACGATTCTGAGTTTTAAGAGTGCGAAATTAATACAAAACTGAATTTTAACCAAATTCAATTTTGAGAGGAATGTAAGCTAGAGCTAAACACAACATTCGCGTCGAATCAGCCCATTCCACCATAGCTGCTTTATGTATAGAAGACTCTGGGATCGAGTCAGTCAAAATCGTAGTGCGCTCAATTGTGCACCTGATGAGACAATGAGAATACCTCTTCTCACCTATATTGAACTAGTTTTGTAGTCTGTGTGTCTCTGATGTCGAAACGAACAATATTGTTCACTCCTGTCTAATAAAGTAAGTTTAATATAATTTCCAATAAATATTTAGCCACTGATTGCCCAGTATTATTTTATTTCGAATAGACTTTAAGTAAAATAAGTTAACAAATACGCGAAACATAATAACGGATAACATTATACTTTAGATTTAATGGAATTCAACAAAGAACATTGGAATATCAAAATCTAATATTACTCTTACATTGAATATAGACGAGATTTTTTTATTGGGTCATTTTAAATATGATTTAAATTAATAATATTATTTATATTTGCTTAATGGAAACAGTAAATGTTTGATTCATTAACACGGCTTCAACATTCTGCTACCCGAGCAGTCTTGTAGGGAGTCGTTAACCCTGTAATTGCAGGAGAATTGGAGTTGCATTAGCAACACTCCGAACAAATTACACTGTTATTTCTATTGTGTTGGGTTCGTTAACACACATTCAACATTCTGTTACGTTAAGATCCATTGCAAGGAAAGTTGTTTTAAAATTTATGTTGCTACAATAATTGGTTTGCAAGATCTAAAATATTTACATTGATTTAACGTCAACAGATTTTAAATTTAAAACAGGCATAAAAACCTGTATAGAAAGAACCTATTGTATGTATAATAGGTATGTATAAGTACAGTAAGTATAACAACCGGGATCTATTGCATTCAGTGTATAAGACAAGAAATAAATGTAAGGATTTGATCACAATTAAAAAAAATAATGCATTAATGGTTTTAAAGGTGTTGTAAATATTAGTGTGAATATATTATTTAATCCGAGCCCACGCAGTGTCTATACTGACGTTTTTGTGTCCCACGTTTTGATGAAGTGAGTTTTCATGGATGGAATTGAATTAAATAATTCATTATTATATTTTCACATTACAAAAACTCAGGGTATTACCCTCATGATAAAGTACTCTATTTACTCACAGAAGTTCTCATTATGTCTAAATATAGCAATAACAGCCTCTCTTTTATAAAGTAATGTAAAAACAATTACAATCCCACCTCAGTCGTTTCATTATATCCACATACTGGAATCAATCACATGTGAAAATCGGGTTTATTTCACCCAGAAACTTTCTTTCACACTAACGATACGTGACAAAACACAATTCTGGGATAAAAATGGAGAAGTGAAATAACTTCGTGCAAAATATCACAGTATCACTATCAGATATCTTTATCATATTAAGACAAAATCAAATGTCTCCATGCACCTTCTTCACTCCCGAGAAGAAAAAGCAACTTCGCTATAAAAATTCCCTTTTATGCCCTTTTATATTATTCAAGATAAGGGCTTCATTTAGAAACGTATGGGGAATGCCCTGTTAAGTATAACTCACATTCAGGTCAAACATTAAGTCCGTTCCACGATGATTCCCTTTTTAAGCAAATAAAAGGGCATTTAAGGTCCCCCTTAAGGTCCACTTAAGGTAAGTTTCGCAATACGCTCAATACGGTGTGATATCTCACTGTCCATCGTTCACAGACCTCACGACTGCTTAGAAATATTTCACCAACAATAAAGCAAGGATTTCTACCTTGGGAAACACGACCTCTTGGAGAACATTGCTCAGCTATAGGAGAATGGATCATGCTAATACGGCGATGTTATTTTAGCGGTTGCTGAATTTCCTCTGAGTTTAAGCTCACAGTTCTGAAGAAAACAAATGAGAGATGGTGCTGATATTTTCCAAAGAAACATGTTCAATGACCTCAGAGAGACAGAACTGTCTAACAGTTCAGGAACACATTGCTTATTTGAAGCTTTTAAACTGTAGGTTAATGTGAATAAAGCACGGAGAACACCAAGTTCTCTTAATACACTACAGAACTGGATCAAATGGCGAAAGCTGACTGAAAACTATCCAGCTTGATCAATCACTACCTATCAAAACTATCTGCACCTAAACTATTTTCCTATAATACTTTAACAAATAAAACAGAAATTCAAACCAATAAAACATTATTTTTGATTTAACAGGATTATAACATATTTATAGTTTCCAAACCGGTTGAAACTACTGCCACTGAGCTATCAAGGTCAATAGCACTGAAGCAAACATACAATAGCGACAAAAAAAAACTATACCTTAGTAACTATTTCGTAAAGAATCAAGATTGTACAGTATTTGATCAAAAATGCCTGGGAAATGTAGCAAACGGGTTAATGACGACTCCAATCATTATCATATCGAATTATCAATAATCGATATGTGAATCTGTGGTATTTAATATGAGTCGGGGGAAACTCGAATAAATAGTTTCCTTCTGCCTCTGCGTCTAATTGGATTTAACAGATTATACCATCGTTTCATGATCAGTTGAATACGGTAGGGGGTAAAATATAATGGTAACTTCATTTAGCATTGAGTTAGCTACCATCATGTTAATAGTTATAATGTAGGAATAGTTACATTTTAATTTGTACGGTCTTAATTGATATTTTATAAAGCTCTGTTATAATAAATTTAGACATTGTCAATAAAGTAATCGTCTACCAAGAAATAATTTCAGCATATTCTGTATAAGATCGTTGTTAAGATTTATCTTTTACGTAACATGTACAACTATATATATACAAGTATTTTCTTGCATATAACCGTATATTTCAATATGAAATTAGATGTATTTGGTTATAGCTACGCCAAGGTTATATTACAAATTAAAATGTTTTATTTCCGGCTGTTACCAGAGAGGATTTTATATAAAAATAGTTGTAAGCTTTTTAGCTTTAACATTAACGTTGAAACCTGATATAATTCGACACAGTTATTTATATAGGTGTCAAATACTAACCTAAATGTTTAACTAACATTACGCCACATACGATTTAATTCAGAAATTTCAAGTTTTTTTTATTACATTTATGTAAACTGAATCAGAAGATCATGTTCAGAATCAGATCGGCTATTCAGTGAACTTTGATAGGAACTCGCAGCTCGTTCGGCGTTTAAAGCAGTAAAAACAGAAATCAAGTCGATTTACATTTCGGGTATTCATTTGCAAAGTTTATGAAAAAAGATAACAAGACTTTTCAAATGTATTTCCAAAGCTCACCATCTCATTTTTAAGAATGAGAGAGAAAAGAATTCTTTTCTCCGTCGATGTGAAAGATAACTAAGCACTCGCTGTGTTTGACGTTAAGTATATTTCTCTATATATTATTAAAAACTAATTATGAGTAAAGTCAGAATTTAATGTTTTATTCACGGTGTGGCGTGTCAAGAAATCAATGTTATAGTTTTTTTAGAAGTAAATAGAATTTGACTCACCGTTATAAAGAAAAATAATTGGTTAGTTAAATTATTCGAGCATTTAACTTTATATGCTAATCGTTTACAAAAGTTGTGATATTATACATGTAATTCTGTTGAGGCAAACTGTTTTGACGCTTGTTGCGTTCTTGATGTCTAGATGTACAGTAAGTATCAAGTATTTCTAACCAACCATACAAATGCAAACTTGGAATCTAGTTCGACAACTTCAGCAATGTTTGCTATTCGCTCTCAAAGCCCTAAACTTTCCAAAGTACAATCAATCTGCATTCAATAACTTGAAAATTGTGCGAGATATATAGAGTTAATGAGCCTTGATTGTACCTAGAATTTATATTAAAACTATTATAATACAATTTGAAATTTAAAACGTCTATATATTCTAACTGATTAAAAATTAACTTCAGCTGCAGGATTATACATATGTTATAAAGAAGTAAAGCGATTTCTCACGTCATTCATTTTTGAAGAGGATGAAATGTCCATATTATATCTCATATTCTTGCGATTGGAAATTGGGTGTTACTTGGCTGAGCCTTAGCGAAGCCTATCATTCGAGGGGCTGGAAAATTTCACTTCTCTGCTTCTGTTCATTTGTATGTCTATCTGCGCGATGATATGGATTTGACTTTTAAAGCTTCATTTATATATATATATATATATATATATATATATATATATATATATATATATATATATGAATGACTGAGTTCGATGGTGCTGAGCATATCACTACTTGGGATTTGGATGTGAGGTATCTAATATATTTACTTTAGTGTTATGGGTAAACATGATTATAAAGAGAAAATATCACAATAAATAAATTGCTAAACTGCCAGAGTAAAATCATACATAGGACATTAATATAGTAAAAGGAAAAATAATACGGAGGAAAGTTAATCTTAAAAGTTGGTGACAAGATTCTATTTCAGCGTACCCTTGCGTTGCAGTATCTTCCCTAGCTCAACTTGCATTACTCGAACAACGTCATTAAACCTATGGTAATAAAATTAAAATGAGGATTTATCATGTGGCCAGATATTTTAATATCTCTCTGTATACTTTAATTTTTGTATGAAACTGTATTTCTGTGTGATAGTTCATACTCAACCATTGAATTTGGCTGAGCGTTATTGAAGCCTCTTCTATCTACAGGGAGAGGGAGCTCGTAAAAATATTATTCTGTATGAGTTCCGCCTGTGTATCTGTCCGAAAGACGTCTTGAGAATAAGTGAGCTACAGAAGTTTTGCAAGTAACCTGACAAGTTGTATGGCGACTTCTTTCTATATCATTACTATGAAACTAATAGGTCAATCTTTATTGTTAAATTAAACTATAATCCATGGATAATACATCTAAAATAAATATGTAATGTTTCTATTTTAAACTGCTCTACACATGAAAGAGGTTTCAAAAGTAAATAATACGTGTCTATTAAGCGGATTTCCAAGCCTTCCAATGCCTAAAATAAATATTTTAGTTTAGTGCTTAATGTTCTTCTATAGGAGACGGTTTGCGAACCACACAGAACTTTAGATGGGAACATTAAGGAATATCCAGTGATAACTCCTTTCGTAGATGGTATGAAAATTTTCGAGTTTGTTATAATAAACATTCGCTACGAACTTTTATATCAGAAGTGGTAATACTGGAACTTTTGAATTAGTTTATAGTGCTAGACGTAATTTTCAGAACATCTTTCGAGTACCTAAAGTCAACAGATATTCATTTAAGCAATCCTTTAATTATCTTGGTCCAAAGTACTTTAACAAATTACCGCTTGAAATAAAACTAAAAAACATTGGTATTTATAGTGTTTTATTTATTGTGTTATAAATTTATGATATAATTTGCTAATTAAAAAAAGTCAGTGAAAACACATTGGTTAGTAGAGTGAAACGCCGCCTACCGCATCAGAATACGACGATCCAGTCAGAAATGGCAGTGCATAATGTACTTCACAATATGTACCTAAAATAAGCCGCCATTTCTGATCGGATAAACCTTTTTAGATGCGGTTTGCGGAATTCAACTCTACTAAGTGATCTCTTTCAAATGAGGTATCACTCGACCCATGCTTCAATTTAAGATTTCCATGTTTTCCTCTGTGGGCCGTACCCCCATCGTTGGCATGTCATGGTAATAGCAAGGGAAAATAGTTTACATAGCCATATGACACTGTGCAAAGTTTATAGATGTTATCTCCTATGGGTTTTAAAATATTAAGCCGTACCCATACTTTTCAAACACCCTGTATATGATACAATAGAGTTAAATTTTATAGTAGCAATTCCATTTTTACATTTTGGACCAGACCGCGCTAATTTAACACTGATCAGTGTTAGAAGAACACAAGGATCTCAATGTTTAATCCGTATAAATTTACTAAAAATAGAAGTTATGTGCTGAAGTAGTAGCGCACTCAGCCGGCAAGTGAGAGGTCCAAGTTCGAGTCCCGGAGGTTTAACTACTTTTTGTAATTCAATGTGTATTTAAATCAAATTTAAATTAACATACATTATATATGTATGTATATAATATTCTTGTGATGAGTACAGTCTAGTCTTCTATCCTCATGAATCCATAAGTGTAATACTTCAATCTTTTTTAAGTATGCAGCATGACGTTCTTTCTTTTCATTGTGAAAGAGAGTAGTTATATTTTATTGGAGGGAGGGGCAGATCTGAATTAAAATAAATTCTTAAATTGGAGGGTGAAATTTACTCTTGCTGCATCCTAACCCACAATGTCTTTAGTTATTGAAAGCATGCTGAGTCAAATCAAAATGAAGAACATCCTAAACTGACCTATTTTTATTGCATCTACTGAACGAGTCATAAAATAGGGAGGATATTATATTGGTATTTGAAAACATAATTAGCAAATTTCAAAGAAGTGTTTGCAACAAGAGAAGAACACAATTTCATTGTGTATACTGGTAGTAAGTAATTTCATGTTTGTGGCTCATTCTAGATTGAGAGAAAAATTCATTTAAAATGTATACGAGTTCGTTAACACAATCAGAACAAAAAACATCGAGATATAAAAACATTATACATAACAAACATAGTTAAAAACACACATACGGAATAGAATTATCAGTAAATTGGCAGTCTAAATAAAGAGGATATGTTGATTGCAGATTAATCTAATCGACTGGTTTATATTGTTTGATTTACCTTCAGCCAATCACAGCAAAGCTCCGTTCCCTTCACACACCTGCAAACATTTATTGTTGATACTTCCGTTTATTATTAACATTTGTTGACTCTAAGTAGGTCTTTAAAATAAGGCGAAAATTTAAGTTTCGCTTGAACTTTTTTGAAACTTAGCGAATACAGATTGTTATGGTATCTTAACACGTTTACACACAAAGGTGAATGCAAGCGTGTAACATGCCTACGGATTAAAGTGTTCGCAAGTTGTAAACTTTAGCACTTTTCTATTCCAAATAATACACTATACAGAATTAGTACTAATGATTTCATATAACGTTGAGTTTTTTATTTTTTTGTGTTCTAAATATTCTATTGGTGCATTATAAATAAGCTTTTTTAATATAAATATCTTATGAATGAGAAAACATAAGACAATTAATTAATTACAGTGCAAAAATTTAAATACAAAAGCATACTCGTAAATGGACAATATCAATGAGGAAATGTTGAGTACCACTGTGATAACGTAATCTGTATGAAATAATCGGGAAACACGGATATCCGGATACTTTCGGTGATGCATGAGCTCTAGAGCACTGGCTAACCATAAACATGGTCGATTTGTACATTATCCCTAAGAGCGAAGTTATAAAGTAACTATATCCATGCTATATAGCATTTTATTATACATTAACTAATTACATTTATTAATCTATCAGATAATTAAATCTCTCTCGATAGTTTAAAACCAGGACAATGAACAGTATTTTTTCTATGTCAAGTACCAATCCATTTTATATCATACTAGCTGTTACTCACGGCTTTGTAAGCAATTTTAAAATTAAAATTCCATATATTACTTAGTAAAAACACGTATGATGGAGTGGTATAAAATATTTGATACGCAACTGGGCATTCATCAGTTAGAAATTATTTATGATCATGAGTATTAGAGTTTAAAGTGACTGTTTTATCATGTATCGTACGTTTAAGTACGCTTTTATGTTAAACTTAATTATATTTACAACGCACGGTTATATTACCACACAGCTGAGTCTGCTTTGTCCCCGAACAAGACAAAACAAATACACAGGTCACGAAACCTACTTCAGTGAAGAAGTGTTTACTTGGAACCCTTGTCATAAAATTCCGGTTTAAGACATTTCCAGTACTATTGTAGAGTTTCCTTTTTTGTTATTTCGTTTATTTTATCAACTACAAATGCATGTTTAAACATATCAAAAGAGTGTGAACGAAAATTATATAATAATATTTCTAATTATAAACCTTAATAAATTTTTTATTTAACAACAAAAAAGTCAATAATGAGAAATTTGGAATTTAGTGTAAATTTAAATATTGAATACAAAAATAATAAATATAACAAAAATTAATCTTTAAATGAAGCAATAACGGAAATAGATAAAAAATCAGTTTAACAATAATTTATTATAAAACAAGTAAATAACTAGACAAAACAATAAACCTTGTTTGTGATGTAATAATTTTTGTCTCCCAAGGTTATTGAATATATAATACATATGTAGAACTGAGAAGCCTACTTCGGAAGGTGATTACTTGTGGCCGTTTAGATTCAATTAAGTTGACATAGCTTAGTTTGACTTAATGCTCCCATCAAAGAACTATATACTTATGTCGCTCTCAAAAATAAACTTCAGTTAAAAATCGTATACTTCCGGGTCTTGTAATCTAATTTCGGTCTAAAATATTTCGAGTGCCATAGTTCGGTTTGCCTCGTTGTCTCGATGAAGAAAATTTTATACTGGGGACTGAGAAGCCTATACCGTCCTAGAGGGAAATTGTACCTATTTCATTTCTACTTCCACTATAAGAGGAACAATTCTACTTCCACTATTAAGTTCATGCAATATTGCAAAGAAATTGCTTATTAGGTTTTGCGTTCTAGAAGCTTTTGATGTTTTCTTTTTTAAGAATATATCGTTTTCGTTTTTCCATAAGCCACTGTTAAAATGCAATATCACAATTTCAAGGAAGTCCACCAGTTTGGTGTTCCTTATGGTTAGCGTATAGCAACACATTCTGCAATTTTCTGTCATACGAGTATCAGTAACTGAGAGGTCTTTATTCAGTTAGCAATTATCAAAAGATGAAGTTTGATCCTGTTGTTTTCTACCCTTTATTGACATCGGTTTTATACTTAAATCCATTTCAGAAATAAATGATCTCTTGTAAGAAATAGGGAAAAGTACCAATAAAAACAGTTTGAACGTTGCATTGTAATTTCAACCTATAACTTAAAAAAGAGATTTATTGTGTTGTTAATCCTAAAAGAGCCTTTGTGCTGATTTCGGAGTGACAGATTTTAAGAGTCAACCTATAACTAAAAAGGAGGTTGTTTGTGAATTTAGTTTTAGATAACTAGGAAACCCCTATTTTTAATGGAACCTAAAAAGGGTTAGGGGTAGAGGCCTCCTCCTGTCAAGATCCATAAGAAAGGATTATCAAGCACTGTCTCAGTTCATGTCACCTTGGAAGTAGGGAGGCTAGAAAAACAATACTCTCTCATGTTCAGGCTTGAAAAAATTTAACACAATAATGGATCTCCACCCACTCAAACAATCATCCTCTGGAGTGCACAAGACCTATCTAGCAGTCATTGTACTCTCAATATCTCAATATTTCCGATTAGAGATGTGCAGCTTCTGAACATTCAGTGGGTTGTCACAATTTAAGTGACACATTGGGTTTTGCTGTACCCAATGTACGTTCTACTGGCAAGTATAAACCAAGTGAATCCTTCTGGAGGTAAAATAAGTTGTTTAACTATACAATTTTATTATATATCTATTTTTGAAGTCTTAACTCCAAATTTAGGAAGTATAAAATTATAAATTTCTTCACATAGAACTTCTTACCACTATTTAATTTTAGCACTTGTTACCATATTACCAAATTGCACATTTTGTATAGTTTAGTGCAATGAACGCTAATGCCTAGCAGTGGGTTTTCAATGCCGTGTTAGTTGAGCAGGTAGCATTGTAGCACGGTATTATCAATCGGCAGTAAATTATCCTCTTAGTATAGGGTAATACAAAGGTAGGAGTACACCACACCAGGTTTCGCTCAGTCTATAAGCTCATTTCATTCCCGAGACGGTCTGCGGACAGACAGGCAGGCTAAAATCAGACAAACAATTTTACATCCTTATAGAGTTAAAGACTACAATGATGTTCAGTAAAATCCCATGGATAGACATGCACCTTCACTATAAAAAGTTTCTTGCATAATTTCAATTGTTAGATGAAATTGTTTTCATTTTTACAAAACCCATCTTAAATATTTTGAAAAGAAGTAGAGTTTTCAGAACTGTGGCAACAAAGCAAAATCAACTGTGGTATCAGAAATACTTACACCGAAGTAATTTACGTCGTCCATAATTCTTGGCATTTTTACCCATGTAGGCTTCTCAATATACATGTTTCTTGATCTTCAGTCTCAAAAAATTAATAATTTAAACTACTAACTACCTAAATTTAAACCTTAAAAGGATCAGAAAGTTAGAATATTTTAAGAATACCATACAAAAGAGTTATACCCACGATCCACCTTTTTATTCAACACGAAATTGCTTCGAAGCCGCGTATAACTTTTAGTAAGAAAACAATATTACTGATCATAATAACATCTGTTGGTTCCTTGTTATTCTGAAAACTTATGCATTTGATTGAACTGGAATACTATAAATACCTGCGAAATTGCCCTTTAAGAGAACTTTGTGTTATGGAATTTGTATTTAGATATATTTTTTGACTCCCATTAAGAGAGTACCAACTAAACTACACAAATATCCAGCAGTGTATTTAGTGGTTTGGCTTATGCGGCCGGTGTCATTAATAATAATTAAGTTTTTCTGTTAAGACTGCGTCGAAATATTTCTCACACAATACATTCTAGAAACAATTTAGTTTCATTTCAGTCTAAATATAGACAATAAACAAAAAGTGAAGTGAAACGAGAATCAATTAAGTATTTACATTATTGGTTTTGTATATAGTTTGAGTAGAACACACCATAATTAAAAGTGGGATTTTAACTATTAATATTAATAGAAGTGTTGACCGGGCGAAAATGTATATTTTGCTGTTTTTCCTCAAGAAAAATCTGTCTACTTGTCCCGAGGATAAATACCAGTATTTCCAAGAAGAAAATTCAACCCAACGCTGTATTTTAAAACCAAATTCATAAATGGTTGAAATATTCTTAAATGAAATTAATGGCAAAATCAACACCACATAGAGAATTACTTCAATATAGGACAATGTTGTCAATTTAAACCAAATTGCAAACATAAAAATGAGAATATCCAATTATAAAGGGAATATAATTTTTTAAACTCCCGACAACATTGAAGTTCAAGGATTTACAATAATTAATTATAAAGTGAACGCGAAGTAAGAGACTCTGGATGACATTAACATTACAAAAAGAGTGATCAAAGCAAAGTTAGTTTCTTCTTTAATTACGCAAATCACCAACTTCGCGCTAGAGCTGTCCAAGTAGCCATCTTGGTAAAAGTTTTATCTTGTATAAACAATTAGGTTACTAAGATTTTTTTAGCTAACATTTGTTTGCATGTAAAGTTCCCATTGGAAAAATGTATAGTGGAAGTAAAAGGTGTGTCCATTTATAATTATTGTGTACAATAAAATCTTTATTAAAATAAATAAACAGTTTTGATTTTACTCATATGTTTAAATGTAACCATTGTTCGAAATCGATAGTTTGTTTACCATTTTTTGGGAATATGTGACCCAAAAACTTCTAATAAATCTAAAAATAGTTTATTTCCAATCAAAACCGGTTATGGAACTGGTTCTAAACGATAAATTAAGATTAAAGCAGTATTCGACTTAATTTTGGCTATTTGAATTGCGTGTGCTAAATTAATGGTCTTCTATTATTGAACAATATTGAATCATAGATTACATTACATAGATACATTGACACATATATGTTTGACTAAAAAGCTCACCAGAATCAAAAAGCGCCTACTTCTGTCCCTTGTATACTATTTACGGTATAACGTATTGAGTAAAATATCCTAACTTCCGGTTATAGCTATTCAATTTAATAGACCTAGATTGGTGCTAAATCTCTTCCCGTACGTCAAATGTTTTTTGAGGTAATAGGTGGACAAACCTAAGTGGGCATACATACAAACATGTCTTTTCAAATCATCCCGAATTCATAATTATGGTACGATTACTTAATCCAGCAGCTCGCTGCCTTTGTTTCTGATAAGCCAGTATATATCTGATAAATACGCCATTATAATAATTATTTTTATAATTTGTAAATAAAAAATACATTTAAGAACTTAATAGTTGAATTCATCATCACAAAAAAATCTTTGAAATATTGCTATCAATACTTATTTTCGATAAGTATGTACATTTTCTGCAGTGGTAGATAGTGTAATTACCGCATATACACAGTTTCATAACCTATCTACATATACAATCGTGACATACGTGTTACGTGTGCTATTTGAAATAATATCACACTTCATAACTTATATTATGTCAAGTTTAAAAATAATATTTATGTTGAACAAAGCTAAATGTCACACAGCAGATATAAAAATGACTTTTTAGGTGTTTGTAGTACAGTAAACTTTGATATATGTTTAAGAAAGTGAGGAAGAACAGATGTAGGGACGCTTAGCTTCGTCGCTTATTTCAGTAAATGGATTAGAGAGAGTTGTCTTCCTTCAGACGTTTTTGTATTGTGCAGTCATTTATCCTGTGTTTAGCTTTGGGGTTAAATATAAATCATAATTCTTTTTTAAGACAATCCCGAAAACCCCATGTTTAAACAACACTCCAAATTCCTAGAGTAAATTATGATTTTCAGTCATTTAATTCACCTCCATCAGGACAAAGGATGATGTCCAGTAAGACCGTCCCTCACAGAAAAGCATCACATTTTTCCCCAAGCTTATAGATGCTACACCTTTTATTTGTTATAACATGTTTTGTACAAAGCCATTTCACAATTGTAATTTAAAGTTTATATTATTCTTTACGTTTGAGCAATTTTAAGTTTTAAAATTCAATGGAATTTTTTAATCCTTCTACATCACTTTCAATTAAAGAATATCTCAATATAAGCTTAAAAAAAACTTTTGTGTGCTTTTATATTTATTCCGGCTAATATATTACTTAATTTTTAAGGCATGTTTTAATATTTCATGGTACAACCTGGCGTTATTGTTAAATATAATACACATTTTGTCTGTACCGTTGTTTATGTAAAATACCTTCAAGTTAACTTATCACAAAACCCATATTTAGATTAGAGCATTCAAAAAAATTCACACCTACTCCCAAAATTGGGCCTTTTGAGGTCACTTCACAAAGTTTAAAACAACTTCATTGCATTCTCTGCGGTCGAGCTAGGTGTAAAAGAGAAAAAAGTTTGTTTCTGCCATTTTGTTTTCAGTGTAAAAGCCCTTTAAAATTAATTTATGACACAACCCATATTTAGATTAGAACATTCCAAAAAATGCACACCTACTCCCCAAAATTGGGCCTTTTAGGGGCACTTCAAAAAGTTTAAAATAATTTCATTGCATTCTGTGCGGTCGAATTAGGTGTAAAATAGAAAAGAGTTTTATTTGTTGGACATAACCGCTCAGCTAATCTACCTCACCATGCAGAGCAATGCTGAGTGTAACAAAGATCAGTAACAAAATATGAAAATAATTGACAGAAATATGTAAAGAACCTGTGAATCAGATAAAAAATACCCCTGTATTATATTACATCCTAACTTTGATGTGCAGAAAGTGGCAATAAAATACACGTGAAGATTGTCTTCGGAAATCATAGCCCTGATCAAATATTTGGGTCTTGTCCGAACAGATAATTCTATATTCATATAAAAACATTTTTTTGGATCTATAATTACGTAGACACTGAGTAAACATCACAATACAAATTTATCATTTGGATCATAATTATTAAATCTGTTTGGATGTTTAGAATTAAACATAATTCAATTGGCTTGTTTATTTATTTAAATTCTCTAAGTTTGCGAGTTAAAATTTGGCTTTAATGCAGTTTAGTTTAAAATTAATAGATATTCAGCAGTTAATAAGAAGATAGTACAGACAGTCAGCATTAAACGACCTTATAGGAGCAACTTTCTATAGCATAGTAGAACAGATTGTATCATACCATTACGTTTTGTCACTAGAACAGTTAGTATATGCTTTTAGTTTAATGGACCTTTCAACATAAATAGCGCACAGTAGTTCAAACTTAGTCTCTACGTCGACTGTTGTAACCAAATATCGCTCCTTGTTTGTTTCACAACTAATCTAACACAAGTCACATAAGTTACAATCCAGTTTGAAATTGTAAATTTGTAACAACTCTAAGTTTAACGATATCATGCTGGTTATTTTACTATATAAATGGTTAAATTAATCTCTATATTATATAAGCCTATATACAGTACTTTTATATGAAAACTCAAGTTAAAAATCTGTCAGAAAGAGAAAACCACATTTGCCCCTAAAAGATATTATTTCTGCATTATAATTAAGCAATTGGGCATTAACTTCATAAATTATTAAGTTACGCAAAGCAACAAAAATTCTATGAAAAAACCCAGGATTTTAAAGTGGAAAACTTTTCAATGTAAAAGATCTAATATTTTATTTAAATAAAGACTCGTAAATGCTTCTATTTTAATACGTAATCACGCTATGCTTGTTTTCCCTCGATCAAGAAAGCATTTGACTCGGTAAAAAGAGACCAAACTAATTAACATATTGGAAGCTATTAAATTGTGCTTCAGTGTAGAACATACAGCGTTTTATTGTTTTTTCATTTAAAATTTATATAATTCAAACCGATATACCCCTATTTAGTTGAATTAAGTGAATCTAATCATATATTGTCCTAAAGTATGATTGAATTCACAGTTAGTTTTTTGAAAGTTGCAAAAATTGTGAAAGCTATAATGGTTTTGACATAATTTTTTTTTCTTTACATTCTTGTTTATAGTCATAGCACTATTGTAACTCTTTATAACTTAAAATTTTATAAGTAAGACCCTAAATGATTTATTATTATGTAGGGATAATAGTTTTTTGTTAGGAAAATGAAGCGTGTTTTTTCTCTTCTCACTGGTTTTAAACTTAGAGAGTTACTGATGAGATTGCTTTTATTTAAAAGCAATGTTTATTTAATTTTTAGACTCTACAAATATAGAAATATTAAGTTAATCTTTTATGACATTGTAACTTAAACAATATGATATCCTGTTTGAACCAACAGTTAACTTAGTATGAGTTGTTACAAATTTACAATTTCCAACTGATTGTGACCTTATATGACTTGTATGAGATGTGGCGGAATGGGTTGTGAATAATCATGGAGCAACATCTGGTCCAGCAGTCAACAGAGAAAACTAAGTTTGAACTTAACTACTGTGTGCGCTCTTTATGTTGAAAGACCATTAAAGGGTAGACTAACTGTTCAATTCCAACTGTAATGGTATGATACTATCTGTCCTACCAGTAATGTCAAAATGTTGCTGCTCTAACCTCGTTTTGTGATGCTATCTGTACAATATTATTATTATTATTATGCACTGCAGATGTATTAATTTTAATTTTAAAAACTGATTAACATTACAATAAATAGCTAACTATAACGAGCACTTTTCTTATATAATAGCATTAAACTTACTTTAAATAGTAAGATTAGGGAATGTAAGGTAAATAAACAGGCCAATTGAATTAAATTTAATCCTTAACTCCCTAACAGATTTAATAGTCGCAATGTGTTTCCTCGTTCAATTTATAACTTTAAATCGATTTACAACAGAATGCTTACGAATGTAGAAGTATATGTCGTTCAGTCCAAGGATTTCTTCTGGGCCTTAGTTTCTGAAAACAATCTTCGCTTGTATTTCTTGTCTCTTTCTCCACATTAAAGTGAGAATGTAACATAACACAATAGTATTTTGATCTGTTTCACAGGTTTTTACCATACTGAACAAAATTCCATACTTTGGTCCAAAGTTTATTTTTTGCTCAATTATTGTCCGAAGTTACTTTTTTACTCAGCATTGCTACGTAGGGTGAGGGTGAGGCGAACCACCTGTGAGGTATTTTATGGCTGTCGAAATAACCAACTTTAATACGCTTTCTTTCTCATTCCCACCTAATTTGATATAAAAGAATCCAATGCAATTATTTTCAATTTTGTGAAATTGGTGCTGGAGTGAAATTCAACTTAAGGAAAATCATAATTTACTTTTGATGAGCATTTTTTTGGCGCTGTTCTTTGGGGATTGAGTGTATTACAGGGGCTAAAGGAATGTACAGTACATGTATAGCAACTGGAGATGAAAGTAAAATTAAAAAAACAGTCTGAAGAAAGGCAACACTGTAATCCATTTACTGAAATAAGCGGGAAAAACTAATTATCTCTGTCTGTTTCTGTCTCACATTCTTAATCCTATATAAAAGTTTATTGTACAGCTGTCAGCCAAACGGTAATTTTTAATCTGCTGTCTTTTAATTTTGTTCAAAATAAGTATTAATATTAACCGTGACGGAAAATAAGTTATAAAATATTATATTATATCAACTACAGAACGTAACACGTATGTCACGAGATATGTGTAGATAGCGTATAAACCGCGTATAAGCGGTAATCTCATTATCTACCACTGCAGTCAATGTACCTACTTATCGTAAATCTTGTTTCAGTATTGGTATCAAATGACGTTCATTACATATTTATTTTTAAAACGGTTTCCCATAATGATTAATTTATCTTTAAGCATTTAAATATAGTTCACTTTTAGAAAATGATTAAGTACTTTCTATAAAAATCTGTAAAGTACAAAATTATGGTTAGCTATAGTTTACAAATATCGACATGAACTTATATGTAAATAATTGTTCATATTTTTTTCCTATAAAAAAGAAGATGCCGATCACATTCTAAACCTTATTCTGGACGTCCTCTTGAGCCACTGGCATTTCGAGGATCTTATCAGAATAAGGTTGAGAGTCAATAAACTATAAATTTCTATAGTTTATTTATTTTAGAAATTTCCCTGAGTGACAGGCTTTTCTAACGCTCAGTAAAGTCACATGGCCAGCCGTGTACCGTTAAAGAACTCGATCTAGTCTAAGTAAAATCTGTATACGAATGTAAATTGTTTTATGTACAATAATTCAATCTACAGCTCACTTAGGACAAAAGAGAAATTTAACTACTTCTATGATAGCCCAATAAAGAAGGTTTTTACTCAGAGAAAAGTAGAGATAAGTTGAACTTCTATCTTTTATTAAGTAAAAAACATAAAATAAGAATGGTACTAAATTACTTTTCAATGGGACTCGTATGTAGGTTAATCATCTGAGTGAATTGAAAATCGAAATTACAGAATAAAAAACCTGTTGTGTATAATCACTTTTGGAGTACAAAAGTGCAATTTCTTTCAATTGGTTGTTCGAAGAAAAAATCTAATCTCAAACGGGGTTAAATTTGAGGTATTACTTTAGCAAAAAATAAAATTTGAATATTTAGAGAATTCTTAATTAAGAAATACAATTTTTTACTCATTGATTTAGAAGTGATTAGTTTGTAATAACTACTTCCTTCCTACGGATCTTAAGAGCGAACGGAGAGCGGTACATTCGCACGTCCAAATATTATGAAATTTGGAATACCTGTGCAGTATTGATTTAGACTCTTACATTTTGGTATTCGACTAACCCTTATAAGACCAGGGGAAGAAGTGAGAATACCACACTCATCCGGTACTCAGTAAATACTATATGCATAAGTATATGTGAGATAAAAAAAGGGATACACTCTCTTTGATTTTTGATAAATAAAGATGGAGATGGAACTCGGGACAGCTTTCTAGGAAATAGAAGTGAAATTGTTAGTCTTTGTTACAACTTTGTCTATTGGAGTGGCTCAAAATCTATATACATTAAGACGCATTAGGTAACACCTCATTTGAAAAGTCTTGATAAAAGAATAAGAACAGTAGAAACTAGAGATTTCTGTCTCAACCTAGTAAAAATGTCAAACTCATTGAGGCTAACCGTGAACATCCACATTCAGATGGTAAATAACTTCGATAGACAACTACTTCCCTTACAATCTTAAACTTTTTTTACAGTTATTATCTGCTGCAAGCGAGGACTCCATTATCTTACCAGTTTTAAGTGCAGTAACATGTTCAATTTCAAGTTGGAATTAAAAAAGTTAAGACGTGCTTTTATAATACTTTACATGGTAATGGAGTGTTTAAGTAAATAAGAGCGTATCATGTTCCTAGTGATGCGAGGCTATGGAGACCGGGTGAATCTTATGATGAAGTAAGGAATTTATTTATTGAAAAATCTGATTCAAAACCCTGTATCTAAATCAGGAGTTTAAAAAAACAAACCAACGTTTCTCGAAAACAGGCAGGTTTATAGACCTTCCCAAATCTGGACAACCAAAATCGGCTACAAACGAAGCATTCTCATTTGACGCTTTATAGTCTATTGTAGAAGATTCAGTAAGAAATTTATCTCAAATATTAGGTATATCTCAAACATCAGTTTGTAAAGTTTTACGTGTCAGTGGTTATAAAGCGTACAAAATTCGTTTAGTTCATGAGGACGATTTTGACTGTTAAGTTGAAATTTGTAAATAATTATGCGGAACATTGATAATTAAATTTTAAAAACATTCCTTTTTCAGATGAAGCGACTTTCATGTTAATCTGTAACGTTAACAGGAACAATGTTTGTTATTGGGCTGATGTTAACCCTCATTGGATGAGAGAGCAGAGAGTAACGTATCCAGCGTTCTGAAAAATGAAACCTTTAGCTCAGCATCGTGAGTGATCAGATTGTTGGGCCCTCTTTTATTGATGCAAACCTTAATGCCGAGGAAATGTTACAAAATCAGGTTTATCTAGCAATCCAAGTAGCAACCAACAAACTATAACGAAGGTTGGTATCAGCAGGATGGAGCACCTCCACCATCACCATTATAACACTAATAATCATTATCCTATACTTCTCACGATTCACAGGTTGCGTTTATGCAAATTTTTTGTAATTTTCAAAATTTCTTTTAGGTTCAAGGACGCCTTTCGTGAAAGTTGCACGTTTTGTCACAATAATAAGGCACTGTGATTATTTTAATTCGGAATTTCCTTCGTCCTAGTCTAAATAGAATATTGCTTGACCTATAAATTATCACAAACAAGTTTGTGTCTTGTGTTTTAGATAAACATTGTTGTTTATTTGGCAGTTTGAATAAAATTAGTATTAGTGACCAATAATCGAATTTACTAACTGATTAATTAAGTGTACATACAAGTGTACAGTAGCGTCTTGCTTCCATTGGATCTTGAGATGATATTTGTTTAAGTTCAGTAATTGATAAGACAAGTATGAATTTTAGGTGCGAAAGCAACGATAAAGAAACGTAAAGCTGCATTAGTGCTGTGCGCTAAGTCTCGCAGTAAGAAGCCAACCATTATCCGCCGCTTCACACAATCCCGCGAGAGCGGTACTAAAACCATCGTCTGCTTTCTTGTTCTTCCATATCCGGCACAGGCGCTCCTTTCATCCCTTTGTCCATTATTAGGAGACAATAATTGATAATTCAGCTGTAAGAGCACAGGATGTCTACAGAATACGAATTAAAATATAATTTTAATTTTTGTAATCTGCATTGTACTCGCCTTGGTTGCGTCCAAACCCCACAACTCAATTGAAACCATTCCCGCGTAGTTGCCGAACAACTGGATCCAGTAAATTAAAACGATTTTGCAAATATGAAACTTTGCAATGTTACTTACAATGTTACACCATTCAATTTATTTTATAGAAATCAGTTCTGCTTTGTTTAAAGGAGGCTTTGGCCTGCAAATTGGAATCACACGCTGATATTCGAAACGTTTATCATTTACTCCTTTTCAATTTTCAATAATGAAATCGAGCCCTCTTTGATCTATAGTCTTACAATATTACAATTTTATTTAAGTTGAAACAGACTGCATTTCATGACTTCAATATCTTAAACCTTGGTAACGTAATATCTTTAAAGAAGAAGCAACAATTGACTTGGTTATTTATTACAGCTTAAATTTTTACTTCTTACTTTTAAAATAAACCCGACGCCTGTTTTTTAAAAGAACCAAAAATACGAGGGTTTATTGTTATAATATTTTGTTCCGAGTAGGTGAAAAATACAGGAGGCCTCGGAAGCGTGCCCCTCCCAAACTCGGAGCAAATCATAAAAAAAAAAAAAATCACATGCCACTAGTGGGAAGAGACAAAAACGAGACAAGATTTCGAGTACAAGAAATATAATTAGTAGGTGGCAAACATTTCCATGCAAAATACAATTATGCAGCACCACGGTGCACCGCGTAACTTAAAAACTAAATAACAACAATAAATATAATTCCAATAATGACAATAACATAATAAATAAATAATATAATAATAACACAATAAATAGAAATTTGGTCTATAAATAACATATATCAGGTACGGCAGTAGCAAAATTTTAACTGGTAATTTTTATGAACTGAGGGGAGGAAAAAGGTTGTAGAATTTCTAGGCCCACTATTTTTGAAAAGTAATTTTGTTTCAAGTTTGTAGCCGAAATTTAAAAAAAATATATTTAAAGCCAATTTTCGAAGGAGGCGGGGGCTTAGTTGCCTCCACGAATCCGAATTAAAGATGAAATCCTCCCCTTCAGGTCATGTAACTAACTAAATAAATACTGGCTAGGTACTGGCCCTCCTCCAGATCTAACATCTGGCAGCGCTCCCTGCACCCCAGTCCTCGCAAGTTCAGTATAAGAAGTAAAAAAACACATTTTTAATCCAACCTTGTTCCAGAAGAAATTAATGGGAGCACTACACTCCGGTTGGATGCCGGTCCAATAGCGCTGGCAGGGCGCGGCCATTCAGTTGGCTTCAGTGCTGTGGGCAGACTCGCCGCATCAGTCCCGCTGACGGCACTCACGGGAACCCTGCCGAAAGTCGGTGAATTAGCCAGCCATGGAGAAACGGGAAGAACAGAGAACAGCCAGAACACAGTAAGCTTCTCCGAACGTGTCTGACCGCTCCGAACAGTAGCCAGAGCCAGAGCCGATGCCGGTGAACAGCTGGTCGGTAAACTAGTCAAGGTCAACCAGCTGACCTCAACCAGGCAGAAAATCAATACTCTGACGGAGTGACTCCCCCACCGACTGACAAGAGTGGCCGAGGTGGGCAAAATAAAAGACAAAAATAAATTGTCCAAACTGAGCCCCGGCTCAACCTCCCCCACTAAAAAAGGGTGCAACCCCAAACAAAACCTCTCCCCCACTGAAAGAAGAACCAACAAGCTCTGGCACAGGAAACGGGAAGTCGAGAACCCTAACAGGAAACGAAGTCCTGAGCAGGAGGCAGACAAAACACGATCCTCCTGAAATTTTGAGAGGCGCCTCTCTTGGAGAAAGAAGAAAAGAGAAAGAGAGTAAAACGACACCACAGGGAAAACCAGGGGTGATCAGTCCCCGGACACCCCCGCAGCCGCACCAGTATCCAGAGCATGACCAGAGGTATCACCACGGAAGGCCTTCAGATGAGAAACGTGGGCCTTCCGCCACAACCTCCCCGATACGGGATCAACCAACTCAGCAGTAACTGGGGAGAGAAAACGAAGAATACGGTGAGGACCTGTCCACCGATAGCAAAGTTTGGCTGCCCGTTTATCCACGGCCGAACTGACCGGATGGGCCTTACAAAAGACAAGATCCCCCACCTGGAAGGGGTTAGCAATACGTCCCTTATTGAATTTTTTCCTCACCCTTTCCCTAGACTGTAGGAGCTTAACCCTGACTGCTTCCCAAGTGTCACTCACATTGGGAGTACCAGGCACTGGTAGAAGACTATCCAGACTCCAGAGATTAGACAAGGGATCAGAAGGAGGACGACTAAACATGACCTGGAAAGGCGTGGAATCATGACTTTCGTGAAGAGCAGAATTGAAGGCTAACTGAAGCCAGCTCAGGTTTTCATCCCAGGTAGTTTGTTTCTCAGCGTGATAAGCGATGAGGGCGGCTCTGAGATTGCGGTTGAACCGCTCAGCATGAGAAGGCTGGGGGTAGTAAGGAGATGTCGTAACATGTTTGATTCCATGCCCAAAACAGAAGCGATGAAACTCCCTCGACACGAATTGTGTGCCGTTGTCTGAGACGAAGGTGGCGGGCACTCCAAAAATTCTGTAGAAGGCGGGACTTGAGTGCCTTGACGGTGAGCGACGCCGTGGCACTCCTAAGAGGAATCAACCAGCAAAACTTAGAGAAAGCATCCACAGCGACAAGCAGGGAGGTGTTCCCTGACTTGCTACGGGGAAAGGGTCCCACATAGTCAATGAACACCTTTTCAAGAGGCCGCTCCGCCACCTCGGAGGAAAGAAGTCCTAATTTGGTATTTTGTGCTGGTTTACTGACCGAGCAAAGATGACAAGCTCGTACTCTACCAGCAATGTCTCTGTCCATACTCTTCCAGATAAACTTATCTCTGATTTTAGCGATGGTCTTGTGAATCCCTAAATGACCGCCCACGGGAGAAACATGAAAATAGGAAAAGACCATCGGTATGAGGGCACTCGGCAGAACAATCTTGGGACCACCTCCGCGTCGGGCACGACAGCAGAGGACACCCTTGGACAAGAAGTAAGGAGAGTGGGCTTCTCCCTCCTGGAGCTCACTAATGATGTTTGACAACTCGGGGTCTTGAAGTTGGTGAGAGCCAAAACTCTCAAAGGCAGCAGGGAAATCCAACATCACAGTCCCACACAACGGTGCTTGAGAATCAACAGGATCGCTGGGTAGATGATACATTCTAGAAAGAGCATCGGCGACGACGTTTTAGGTGCCGCGAATGTGCTGCACCCTGAATTTAAAGGCCGCAATTTTGACAACCCAGCGACCAATCTTCCCGAGTTGTCGAGGATGGGCCAATAGCCAGGAAAGAGCCTGATTGTCAGTTTCCAGCAGAAATTCGGAATGCTCTAGGAACCTCCGAAACTTATCCATGCCGAAAACGACCGCCAAACACTCCAGCTCATAAATAGAAGATTTCTTTTCCTGAAGGGTCAAAGTCCTAGATGCAAAAGCTATAGGTTGCCGAGCACCGTCGAATTCTTGAGAAAGCACAGCTCCTACGGCACAGGATGAGGAGTCAGTCTGCAAGATGAAGGGCCTACTAAAGTCCGGTATTCGCAGCACAGGAGGTTGAATAATGGCCTCCCTAAGCAGTTGAAAAGCACGTTCTTGATCTTCACCCCAAACGAACTTTGCGTCTTTCCTTCTTAAGGCGTTCAGAGGGGCGGCCACCTCGGCAAAGTCAGGAATAAACCTACGGTAGAAATTAACCATGCCGATGAATCTGGCAACACCCTTGGCATCCTTCGGAGGAGGGAAATCCCGAATGCCTTGGGTCCTCGCAGGGTCTATAGATACACCCCTAGACGACACGAGGTGACCGAGAAACGATATTTCAGACTGGGCGTAAGACACCTTCTCCGGATTGACTGTAAGGCCAGCCCTACCCAACCTAACCAAGACCTCCTCAAGATGTTTAACGTGTTCCGTGAAAGACTCACTGTAGACCAGAAGGTCATCAAGATAATTAAAGACATACCTGAACTTCACATCGTGGAAGATGGAGTCAAGCAACCTAGTTAACGTTTGGGCCCCCACAGCTAGCCCCATCGGCACAGATCGGTACTGATACAAATTCCACGGAACACAGAAGGCCGTGAGAGGACGTGATTCCTTCTTCAACGGAATCTGATGATAGGCTTGGTTCAAATCAAATATAGTGAAAAATTTGGCCTTACCGAACCAATCAAAAGCAGAATGGAGATCGGGGAGAGGCACTGAGTCTATTTCAATCTTGGCATTAAGTTTTCTTAGGTCGACCACCATACGATTTTTTCCATTCGGCTTTGGAACCAAGAACGCTGGACTGGCATACGATGAGTTTGAGGGCTCAATAACTCCTTGATCCAAGAGATCCTTGATGATACCACGCATAACCTCCATCTTTGGAGGAGCCAACTTGTATGGGTGGGAGCGTACTGGCTGAGTGTCAGTCAGACGAATTTTCATATTCAATAAGATGGGTAGAACCGAGCTTGGGTGTGAGGACCTCCGGAAATCTTGAGCAAAGCTCACGGAGAACCCCAGCTTGCTCCTCATCCAAGTGACCGAACGGGTCCCCAGGGGCAGAACCTTCCTCACACTCCACCTCCACAACCTGCGGCGTCGATTTGCATTTATCAGAAAAGGGGACTGACACTCGCCGATTGAATTTGAAATAAGACTGGCCCGCCTGAAGATCCAGCACCAAACCAGTCTTTTGAATAAAATCCGCCCCCAAAATACAATCCATACTCAGGTCCTGGGCCACAAGGAAGCTCCACACCCATGAAAAATATTCAACCTTAAACTTGATTGAAGCCTTCTTCGAAATTGGAAGAGGGGAATTAGAAGCAGTCCAGCAAGTTAAAGAAGACTCGGTGTGCTTCACCAAACCTAACCTTGAAATGGCTTCAAAAAGACGGGAAGAGATGAGGCTACAGGCTGACCCGGAATCAACTAGGGCCTTATGCACTGAGTCTCCCACTAAGATATTGATATAAGGGCACACCGAAGATGCTGTCCTAAGCCGTAGGTTTCCCTTTTCTGCTAGGCTCATAGTGTCCAAACTATTAATCAAATTTTTCGCACAGGTACTATTTTTTTGAAATTTTTTCTTAGACCTCGGGGGAACTTCAGAGAAAACCCCCCTTTGATCTAGTTTTTTGGACCAGTGCGATATCTCCTAGGACACTCCCGACGAGTATGACCTCGTTCACCACAGGCATAGCAGATGGGTGGATGAAGCCCACCAGAGTGATGTGGCCCATCCACGGGATTCTGTACGGCCGTGACAGCCCTGGAGGGCTGGATGGAACGATGATTGTTCCTCTCCGCCCTCTGCCGGTCAGCAAACTGCACGCTGCGCGAAGCAATGCACAGACGGTCCAGTTCAGAAAAGGTGGAAGGGCGACCAGCAAAAACTAGACGGGACCTCTCTTCAGGATTGAGACCCTCAAGAATGGTGGTGACCACAGTACTTTCGGGGATATTGAGCCTTAACACCCTATCAGTGTCCCTCACCTCGGCCACAAACTTAGCCAAACTCTCTCCGTTGCCCTGAGGCCTAAAGAATTTCTCCACACGGAGACGTTCCCTCAACTGACCAGGAACAAAGAAATCCAATGCCTCCCTATGAAAATCATCCAGGGTACCACCCCTCTGGAGAACTCGAACCAGACAGTCACCCAAAGGTGGCCTACAAAACGGAGAGATGACATGCAGGAAGCTCGCTCCCTGAAGACCAGGCAAGTCATGCAGTCGCAGGATCTCAGAAAGAAACCGCAGCAAGGCTTCAGTATCTAGACCATCCACCGTTGGTAGTCGCTGCAGCAACGGGGTAAGTGGGTTCGGAAGCTTGTGATACTGAACAAAGGATCCCGTCACCACAGTCCCCAGTCCC